>NC_051159.1:115520506-115608285 GCF_013339745.2 Dermacentor silvarum | reverse complement strand
ATTTACTGTGTCCTAGGCCTCAGAAAGTAAGATTCCATGTATCAATCTTCATTGTATACGGTCAATGAGTGCAAAATTCAAGGCTAGAAAGCATGTGTCATCGCACAATTCCTGACAGCGTGAAAAATCTTGGCCACGTGCATGTTTCCGCTATTCTACGAAGATGCCAAAGAGAGTGATGGACTAGACCGACTAGGCTTTGCCAAATTGCCGACTACTTTAACACAGAAGTACATAGACGAAGTGACCGACAGGGTGACAGTAGGCGATGATCAAGACGATAATGAGCTCACTCATGCGCCCGCTTTGGTTATAGAGTCCTTGAACATGTAGCAGTGGCGACTGTCAGATGCTGCGCGTGATTAGCAGGCCAGAGATTATGGACGGTATTCCTGGACGATCACTTTCGTGAGACTCAGAAGTGGATGCATCTGCATATACAGCCACTAGTCTTTCTGGCTCTGTGCCGACCTCGTTATCTTTGCACCTCCACCCCCCCAACCGCCCCTTCTGAGGCCACGACCGTTTGGTAAGAGCTTCAATGCATGACCACGTGCACTGCTCTGCAGACCAGCTTCCTGGCCCTATCAAGCTCTTTCAAGACTTCGAGTAAAACACTAAAGAAATAAACATTGTCATCATCCTTGGTGTCGGCAAGGAAACTGCATATTATGCAAAGTGCTCACTCCCCCCCCCGTGGCCGAGATCGTGGGTGCACTACTGAGTCCTGCTACATGGCAAATAAACATGACATGCTTGTGCCGCACAGTTTTGCCCTTCTTTTTGGGTAATTAGAAAATCTGCTTAATCCAACGACAATGTGCAGTCCGGCCAACTTCAACTTAACATGATTTTGCTGTATTTGCTCCGATTCTAACACATCCCGGAATCGCTCGGTCAAGCCACCGCCGCCGGATGTTCGCTGAATGGGGCATATCATGCTAATATAATAATTTATTTGCTTAATGTCCATCGTTATCATTTTCTGACAGCACTTTATCCTTGTGTATGATGAAACACAACTAGTCTTCTTCCGTACAGTCTATAGCACGTTTGATATTCCGCACTTATCAAATGACTCCGCAACACTCACAAATCAGATGGCAGCCCATGCCTAGACTAACCATTTCACTAGCTCGTCCTGCAACATACAATTAGGTATCTGGAACGCCAAGAACACGTCAGACGACTTGTTGCTGCTAGCTTAAGATGTAAAATAACTTATTTCAATGTGCTTTCATAATCGACTGAAAGCGATGTGTAGTCATCGTTATGCTATGCGCGAACTCATTCTGTCGCCATCCATGGCTGCCATATTGTGATGGCAACGGCCTTTGACATTGGCTAGGTTGGCTCCGACGGTAGGCTATTGCAAACAGTGGTTTTAGTTTCACATCGGATTGCACCGCCCAAGCAATTTTCAAATGAATTTTCTAGGAAAAAAAAGAATGGGATGGGCTAGAGTCGGGTAAATACCGTAACAATTTATTGTAATACTGTTTTCCTTTAATATCTTCCTGACCAGGTCGAAAATAGGCATTTTCAATGGGAGATAACATATGCATACCTGCCAAGCTAACAACATGAAACTTCGGGATACCACCGCGGGGCAAGGCAAGGGAGGGGGGGGGGGTAACTTTTATTTTTAGTTCAGCAATTCGGAAATTATTGAGGCTGACATTGGAAAAAGGTGAGAGTGGCAGCTCACTAGTTTATTTTGAACTAATCTCTGTGTTGTTGTATCGTCAGAAACTCTTCCAAGTAGGGTCGTGAAAGCGTCTGGACTCCTGGTGCTTGCAGTGGAGGGGGGCCCCAACTTTATTTGTGAAGGGACCTGGCAGTCGCAGACTTCGCAAGCTTCCAGAACTTGTCAGAATACGTCCGCTCAAAACAACGTCCAGATTGGTGACCCTTCACCATGAGGAGATCGCCAAGAGTCTTGTTGGAAAGCGAAGACCGGAATTCGGTTCTTGTCTTCTTAACCGTGCTAAAGATCAACTCACATTCAGCATTGCTGTGTGGAATGGCAAGTAGTTGCAGTATCACCTTTGCCACTCTGCCAAACTTAACTCTTCCATCAATGCTAGTGATTCTTCCCATTTCTGATCACTGAACATCAATCCTCTCTTCATTTAAGATCTCTTTAGAAACATCATATGCCTGGAGCTCTGCAAATTCCACTTCCAGGGCATCCAAGGGCTCTTCTCTCGACTCGTTCTTCTCCTGGACAGAAGTTGCGGGAAGGACTCAATGAAGAAGCTGCTCAAAAACTCTTCTGCTTTCTTCAAGGCTTCATCTTCCAGTGAAGATTTGTGTAGTCACATGTCATATGTACATGTAGTCATATTATGTAGTCATATGCCACAACAAAGTACTGCCGAACTGCAGAAAGAAGCTGCCCCTTGTCGCTGGTAGGCAGCCTCGCCACAACAGATGATGTGCACCTCCCAAGGACCTGATCTTCATTGGCTTTTTGGTTCTTTAGATCTTGGTAGGCAACCTCCAGTGGTGAAGCACATGCCTTCATGACAGAGGGATTGACAAACCTAGCCATAAGGTCCCTTCGGAGCTGCACCAAGAGGGACTGGAGTAGATGAACTTGAGATGACTGGGATTGAAGTCAGCAGTTGACTTTTACAAAAACAGGGATCACACTCTTCAAGAAAAGGCCATATGCCAAGTTGATGTCAGAGGTCAGAAAGTAGGTCAGCCGTTCCTGACGGGTCAAGCTGGCATGTCCGGTACCCTCGGATGAAAGCTTCACTCTCTTTGCCAAGGTTGCATCCATCTTGCCTCTTGGCTCCTTCTGTTTTTGGCGATCTTGCTCGACTTCATCCCATTTGTCTTCTCCCAGAGCTGTAGCTCTCTTGGGGATCTGATACGACCCCAGAAAGGATGGACTCTGCTGGTTTTTTGGCTTTGTCTCGTTTAGAAAGAAGCTCACCAAGGGCTGCCACTGCTCCAGCACTCTGGTCAGGCACTTTCTCAGCGATAGCCACCGCGTCGGCACGTGCTTCAAAATCTTCCGCACCTCTGTGTTGTGGATTTCTTGAAATTCGATAAGCCTGTCTTTTCACTTGGCATTCTTCTCGAGGAAGTAGATGTCCACGAGCACCTCGTCAAATTTTGCAGGTAAGCAGGCGGCTCCTTTCTCGGCCGCAAGATTGATTGATGTTCATTTTCCCAATCATAACGTTGGCATTGTCGGCACAAAATGCAATGATGCAGTTCGCCATGGGTATATCACGTGACTTGAGCGCGTCTAGAACGAGGTTTCTAATCTTCTGCCCGGTGGCCTCTCCATGGAGTTCTTGGGAACAAAGCAATCGGCTTTCGACATGTTGCGATTCCTCAACGTAGTAAGTTGCCATGATGGGATACATTTGGGAGGTGCTATCATTGCTTCTATCACAGTGATTGAGAAAGCACGGCGTTTCAGAGACTCCAGCATTGAGCTTTCGGTGTCCACAGCCATTTCCCCGATGATGGCAGTTGCTTCTGTACGTCCGCATCCGTAGCGCTTCGCGTCGTTGCATTTCGGGAAGATTTTCTCAAATAACGGTCCCGCGTGATCACTCACACTTAGCGGCAGGTTGTGTTCGACAGGAAATCCCGTGAAGAGGTACTCTGCACGGATCACACTGACTGCACTTGTTTTGGAGGAACTGCCGATGGTGCCCTGCACTTCTGCGGCACGAACATAGTTCTTACGCTTTTGTGAAGCGATGTTTATCTTGATGTCGGTCTTGCCGCCGCGCGAAACGCTCACATCACAGGCGCATGCGGTACAGAATCCATACTTGTCACCTTTTTGTGAATTGACAAAGCACAGAAACTCAGTCGTCTGCGATCTCTGAAATACTTGCAAGTACTTCTTTTTGGCTTTTGAAAGTGCGATCGATCGTTCCAACTAAACTCGGGGAAACACAGAGTAGTTCAGCGCTTCGCACTTCACTCGACGACCTGACAAAGCCACATGAAGCCTAGTGCGACTAGCGCACCCACAATCACATAACGACTGGATTGCTAAAAATGCACGAGTCAGCCTGAAATTAGCCAATCCGGAAAATCCAATATGGCAGCGCCCGTCGGTTGCTCGCGTTCGAGATGGTGCTGGCGGCCGCTACCTTGATTCAAGGTGCATGCTGGTGCCTAACTGCTCCCGTGCTGCTTTCCCGCATGGTTATATTATAGGACGTTATAGGATTACAGCTATAGGGTGCAAAAAAAAGAAGAAAAAGAACCAAACGCTGTGCTATGGCGGCCCATTTCAGGAGATTTGAGGTCGCGTCCATACAATCGGAAGATGTAATCAATATTTGGAAGACTCCCGGACAATACGGGAGAGTTGGCAGGTATGCATATGATCGACGCATTCACTGTACCCTAATCGCACCCAAGATGAGCACTGCCACAGCTGGAGTCACCACTGCGGTCACCATTGGGTTCAGGCGCGTGCTTGATGACCAGCCAAGTTTGAATTATCCCCCGAAGGCTAATTTCAGGATTTAAAAATTTAAGTATGGGGTTTTACGTGCCAAAACCACGATCTGATTATGAGGCACGCCGTAGTGGGGGACTCTGGAAATTTGGACCACCTGGGGTTCTTTAATGTGCACCTAAATCTAAGTACACAGGTGTTTTCAGGATTGAAATAACTAAACTTTGGTGCCATAGAATTGCACAAGCACCAGAATGGGACTTTCGGTAGGGACCAAATTAAATGAAAAATTGAATTATACGGGGTCGAAGTAAAAGAAGTCTACTGTACTTGCAATTTCACTTCATGAAAGAGACACACATACACTCAAAAAGCTTCGTCACAACATGTAGCACTGACCATAGTTCGTCGTGGGACTTGAGCCGCACGTGCACTTGCAGAAGGCTCCTCGCATGGGCCGTGTGTCGTTTGTGTGAACGTTCAGGTCCTCGCTGAAGCTCACTGCTTTCTTGGCACGACACGATGAGCAGGTAGCTGCCAGAGGTGCGGAGCGCCTCGCGTTCCGGCCTCCGACGCGCCGCCACGAACCCTCAGAGTTGGTCCGGGAGAGGGGTAACGAGGTGTCCCGCTGCAAGCCTCCACTGCAGGCCAGGTTTGGACAGGGTGGAAGCAGGCCATCCAGGTCGGGGAGGCCCTTGAGGAGCCGCCGGTAGTCCTGCAGCGAGTGGCGCCGATTGGGGAACTCGACTGAGCCGCCGGCGCCCGTGGAGATCCTGTCGATGTCCGCAGCAAGGGTGTCGCACTGGCTTCTCGGCCGGCTGTTGGCCTCGTCTGAGAGCTTGCGCAGGATTCCCCGCTGTTGCTGAGAGTCCGGCGCAGGATTCGAGGAAGGAGCAGCATGGCGGAAGTGGGACACCATGGCTTTAACTTCGGCGGGCAGCAACACGCTTAGCGAGTCCCAGTCCTGAATGTGACTCAGGTTGCGCCGGGAGAGGTCCTCGAAGTCGTTGCACGACTTGGGTCGCCGCCAGTGCGGTTCACTGCTGTGGGTTCGCCTGTGAAGCACGGGCGACTCGTTGGGTGGCACTTGTGCAGACGCCGCAGCTCCATCGACGGTTGCTTCTGACACACCAGGCTGTGGCATCTTGTGCTGCGTGGGACGTAGAACCAGGTCGGGCTTGTCCTCGGCGGCAGCCAGCTCCTTCAGAAAACTAAGATCTGGAAGGGAGTAATTTGGGTAGCAGACATAAATAGATCGCTTTGGCTCTGCCTCCTGTTTCGAGCCAACTTCTTGGGGGCGCAACGTCAAGTTGAAGCTTCGCTGTCCTGACATCGCTGCAGACGTGTCGTCAACAGTGTACAGCCAGTTTGAGTTCTCAGCCACAGCCCCCTCCACGCTGGTCTGAATGCCACGGTCCCGAATGTGCACCGGCACCTGCGTGCTCGAGTGCCTCATTCGAGCTATTGCCGTAGGCGGCTGTTTTCTCCTATTCCCGCCGGCACTCAGGAGGAATGTCTGCCGGTGGATCTGATCCACAGAGTTCTGTCGGCTCACATAGCCACTTGAGAGGAGACTTGAAGAACGCGCGTTTCGGCCTTCTTCTCCGCTTCCGCTACTGTCCGACACCTTCCTCGTAGAACTGGATCCCGAGCCATCATTGCAGTTGAAGCGCTTGGTCTGCGTGCTGCGGCTGGACTGCCGATCATCCGACTCTGCTGCCATGGCATTGCTGTTCTTGTTCACTGTCGTGAAGACATTCTTTATCCTCTCCTTTCCCAGGGGACCACTGAGCAGTGCACCACCCTTGGCACAGCGCAATGAGGAGTTCACATCATTGTTACGCCGCTCAACGACGCCTGCATTGTCGGAAGACGTGCCTCCACCACTGCTCAGCAGGTCGCGGCTGTCCTTCATTGTTTCATCCCCGCTGGACTCAAACGGTTCCTCTTCCTCATGGATCGGGCTCCTCGCGTTGGCAGGCTTCATGCGTGCCTGCGCCGCTTCCACGAGGCTATCCTCGAAGCACTGCGAAGTCTCCTCCTCACTCTCAGACGTGGCCATCCTCAACCGTTCATTGTCGTTGGCAGCCGTTAGTTCCACGTTGTTGTTATTGGCCTCCCTGCCCACAAGGTTGGTGCTGGCCCGCAGCACTTTCCGCACAAGCGGCTCCACAGGTTTTGGCGGCAGCGGTGGGTCTTCACTGCTGTCGCTCTTGGAATCCATAGACCCGCTGGAGTCCTCGCTGGACGACTGCAGTTGGTAGGCAGTGGCACCATCTCGGGGCGTGGTCACAGAATCAGAGTTCTCAGAATGGCTGCTGGAGAGAGAACCTCCACTGCCAGCTTTGCTTCGCATGAAGAGGCGCAGCAGGGACACGGACCGGGCATCAGGTGGATCAATTGTACCATGTGTGGATGCCTGTCACCAAAGAAAAAAAAGCCCGTCATTTTGATGTTCATGGCACACAAAGTGCAGATCACTAGACTCTTGACAAATGAAGTGTGAACGCTGCTTTGAATACCTATCGTTCAGTGCCCCTCAAACCAAATTACTTTTTCAAAAAGTTGGAGGACGCCTAAGCTTCGCCTGGAACACAAGAGAATTCAAAGATACCTGAATGCTTGTCAGGCTTCCCAGCAACTACAGCTTTCTTTTTTCTCCACCTTTGCCTCAGCGCAGTTTTTGCGCTCCCTACGCTGCCGAGCAGGCGAGCGCCATCTGGATGGTGTTTTTGCAAGTAACCTACCTGGGCGCTCCGCTGTTGGTATGGTACAAATGCTGGAAAAGAGGTTTGTGTTAGAGTTTCCCCGCAACAGAATTATGTTTTCTCGTACATTCAAATTACAATTCGACGCTATCATGTCTGTAGGTTGTTGCTAAATCGTACTTTACGATGTTTCTGACGAATTTAACTTTGAGAAATTCAATTTTTGTTCACTAATGCCTTGCGCCACGCAGAGGGCCTGCACGGTCGAGGTGGTTCGGGATGATTTTCTCAGCCACAGACACCGCCGCGCCCACGCCGACACTGAGGCTGGATTTTCTGCAACACAGGGCCCTTAAACGCTATCGTGTTAAAATCTGCAGGCAAGAGTGACAAAAGCACTGTACTCCGTTTCATACATAGCAGGCAAGGCTGCAAAATCTACTGAAGTAGTGCAATTGTGGAAGTTTCACTTGGCATGTTTCCCACAGCATCTGTTTTCGATCTGCAATGTTTTCCAAGGAATAACTACTTCCTGTATAACAGCTACAAATTTTGTGCACAAGGTTACGTTGAATCAAATAATAGATGTGCACCTCAGTGCTTCCACTAAGCAACAAGTTATGTTTTGGTTAAGCACAAATGGTGAACGTTATGGCCGCTGGTCACAGAAATGTGCCACCCAGCTCGTTTGGTAGTGAATAGGTTCAGAGCTGCGATGCCCTGCATGTAGTAATTATATTTTGCAACATTAGAGTACATGCTACATCGAATTATATGACACATACCTATATCTTTCTTTCATATGTGGGACACTATTTTGCAGTCACAAGTATGAGTAGTGACAGAAGTGAGATTTCAAAGCAATGCCTGCTATGTGTGAAACTGAGTAGTCTTGAGAACAATACCTACACTTTCTGAAATCTATATGAGGTGAGGTGCAAGTACGACCACAACAAAAAGCAAAATCAGATAAGTGGAGGCATGCAGTACCAAATATAGTAGGTTTCGAATCGAATCAAGGGAAAGAAAGCAGACTATCAAATCAAATATAGAATATCACAAAATTTAATAATTGGAAATGGTGTACAAGAAAAGACGGTGCTTCACATGCTCGGGAGTCTCCTAGCATTCAATAACAAGAATATAGCAAGCTATCAGTAACTTGGGTACACAAAAACCAAGATATACAGTACGGTCTACTCTTATTAAAGGGAGCTCCAAAATACAGTAGACTTCCACTAATTCAACTCCGGTTAATTTTATTTTTCGGTTAATTTGATGCCCATGCATTTGCGCAGATTCTATTGGTCAAAACTTTTGTTATTTTGATCCTAAAATTGGCCTTCACTGTATAGTTCAAACTTGAGCAGTCAGCACGCTTGTGCCTGACCCATTTGGTGACTCTCAATAGCGACCCCCTTAATGGCAGCGCCCATGTTGGCAAAGCTTAGGGGCAGTGAATGTGTTGAACAGGCATGAAATTCACCTGTCAAAAACGCCTATTTTCGGCCTGCCCTAGAAAGGTTTTTCAAACAATAACGGCAGCTCACAATGTCTGATAATGGTATTTACCCGATTCTAATGCTAGCTTACTCTTTTCGAAGAAAAGTGGGCCGAAAATTGTCTCAGCGGTGCAATCATACACAATGCCAAAACAGCTTTTGAGGCATTTGTATGCTTTACCGCATAACATGAAAGTTTTGCTGTGAAGCTGACTTTGAAAAACCTTGCAACGAAGCTGACTTTACACAAACTGGTCACAGTTGTGCAACTCATATTAAACCCTTGCCCATTTTTCTTGCTAGATAATTGAGTGCTTATTATATTTCTACTTTGTTTAGGAGCTTTACTGTCATTTTTACGTTAGTTTTCTACTTTTGACACATGGAAAGTGGGCACCCGTTTGGTTCGGGAGCATGTTAGAATTGGGAAAATACTGCCAAATGAATCAGCAGTGTGTTTTAGCATTATTTCTGCATCTTCTTTATTTCGACTCAGCCGATAATTACATCAATTTTGTCAGTCCCGTCGGGGTCGAATTAACAGAAGTCAACTGTAGTATACCCGCACTTATTACAGATCATTCTAGTATAGGAAGGTCTGGAAAATGCTATCTTTTTATCAATAGAATGTTCAATAGAATCAAGTGATTTTTCCCCTCTGAAGCTAAAGGATTATAGACATTGTGTTCCAATGAATGCCAATGAGGTTCTCAGTTTAAGTTGACCTGTGCTTTATGTGAACCTGTTAACGCATAGAAAGTTCTGCGTTTCAGTTTTCCTCAAAAATTTCCTCAAAGTTTTCCTGAACAGCTTTCCCATCTTTGAGTTATCATAAGGCCAATCAGCACGACAGGTGAAATTGCGGACCGCATATCATGTGACTCAATCACCATTCCGCGCGTAGCCTTCGTTGGCGCTGTGCTATTTGACTGCACGAGGTCGGTGCCGGCAGTAAAGGTGCATTTTCATTGGCAGGTTCGGTGTGATTTGCCACCTCTCAGATTTTGAAATCAGGTGGATTACAGCAAGTTTGTGCGACGCAGCACACACGAAATGCGGCACTGCGCGGGTCTCTACACCGAATACAGTGGAACCTCGTTGATACGATTCTGCGTAATATGTTTTTCGGGATGATACGTCCCCCCCCCCCTCCCCTCCCCCGATAATATGATTTGGTTGGATAATACGTTGGATGATACGATTTTCGGATGATACGCTTTATTTTCCCGGTTCTCATGAAGATCGTATCAACGAGATTACACTGTATTCGAAAAATCTAATAGTAAATATTTGATTGGCAAATAAAATTTTTCAGACGCTCACTATTCGATTCAATTTGCTGATATTCGAGCACTTGCAGGTCCCTACAAACGAGATAACATTCTTGCAGTGTCACAAAAGCGCGCTAAATGAAAGCGCACGCCGCGTGTCAAGCAAGCCAGCGAAAGAGCACATCGGCCACGTGGCAGCTTTGACAGAGGGAGAGCGCGCATACGCCACAGACAGCCGACGCGATCAACAGAGTCTAGAAGCTTCAAGAAAATATGCGAAGGTTACGGCATTGAGAGAGAGGAGAGAGGGCACACGCCGAAACACCCTCTCAAACCCCGATACGCAGTGAGCCAAGAGAGAGAGAGAGTGAGGGCGACAGCTCGAGCATTCGCCTATGGATGAGTCACCACCCTTCTCGAAGAGTCTTCGGAGCCGCGGCCGAAAACACAAGAAATGTCTAGAAGATTCCCAAGCTTTGTTGATGCTACGGGATCACGACTCCATCAGAAGGTTTGAGAAGCGCCGGCAAAGGCAATAAAAGCGCCGTGTGGGAATCAGTAGGGGGATCAGACCGCGCCGGTGAAGAGATGACGTGAAGACTGACCATCTGCGGAAGAAGGGGATTCCCCAGCAAGCTAGTCGAAGAGTTCCTCGAGGGTCTGCATTTCCGGAAGAAGTTCCTTCGAGATTTCCCTCCAGCTACGCCGAGATCGTCTGGCTCAAGACAAGCACGGGTGAATACGAGTGGACACTTTGTGTTCCTATTTATTCTGTATTGCAAGTGTTGAACTCTTAGTGCTTATCGTTAATTATTTTCCTGTGTTTTGTTAATACCCATCTGAATTGTATTGTGATATGTCTAGTCGAAGAGTGCATGTGTGTGTGTAACTGCCTTATTTGAAGAATATATTTCATTGTGTTTTGACAACTCTGGGCTCTGACTCGGTCTTTGGACCACAACCGGCATTTGTTGGCACACCAGAGAGCCCCTTATTAATTGTCCTTGCTTTCGTAGGGTTATTTTCAGAAGCTGATAAGTCAGCTTTGGAATTTGGCCCGGCGTTGGCGCCTCGCTCACAGGGTGTTCTCTAAACGATTGATAGCCAACTCTGGTTAAAAGCATTAATGTAACAAGTCAACACAGCTTGCACTGAGAGTGGACAGTGATTCAATAGACACATCAGCAGAATTATTACACGTTATGAAAATTGCTGCCAGGCTTTTCTCAACAATACATGGTTAAATGTAATGACAATTGTGCAACCTAGACAGATATAAATTAGCACATGATGTTACGAGAATTGATACAGGGGCTCTTCTCCAGAAGGCCATGACTCCAGAATGCCATGTAATGGCATCCATGCAGTGCAGGCAGATATCTGAAGACATAAAACCATCTTTGGACCAAGTAAACTTTAGTGATGTAATAATAAATCTTCATGCACACCCACCACGCACAATGGGGCATGTCATTGCGCATACAGTCAAGCAGAATTTTTTACTTCACAGAAAGTACAATAGCGTGGACGCACCTCACACCATCACACCGCAATGCCTGCAACTGCAGTTCTAGCCTAGTGCAACACTTGATACACTGAATCCCCACCTGCATGCGAACCAACAACAACATGGCATCACTTGTGATACCATCACAGCTGACTGCATCTGCCAACATGTCCACCACACCAGTGTCCTCAGCAAGTGGCTCGCCCTGATGGATTTCATCCACAAAGAGAAATCCACAAAGTCTGTCGATGCAGGCATAAAATTTAAGGGGCCCTGTAACATTTTCTTAAGGAACCCATATTTGCTCTAGATCTGTTCCGAGCACGTTGAGAAGTAAGAGCAAAATGAATTATGATTTAACACAAAACCATACTGGATGCAGAAACTTCAACATAGTGTGTTTACTCGTGTAAGGTCCCCAACCCCACATTGCTTGGGCTGTGGGCATGTATGCCAGCAATCAGGTGAAAAAAGTTGAAGTGAAATAATGCTAGCAGCACTTCCTTCACTATCATGTGTACCTGCTCAGCAGGTACACATGATAGCGTGCGTTGTTTATCCATGCCCTGTTGTGTGCTGTAACATTTAAGATCACGGTAATGCTTTTCCCACTCTACCTGCAGCGTGTAAAGCGGCAGGCAGCTGCCGGCCACGTCCATGCGTCCCGCCACGGCTGCCGACCGTCGAAGAAGGTTGGGGAGGCTCTGGCACTTCCCTGCATCCGAATCCGGCTTGAGCCGGACGCCCGACGACCTTAGCCTATGCCAGGTGGTGAAGGACAGCTCGGACCGTGCCATGGACCCAGGACCACCACTCGCCGGCTGCACACGCCCAACACAAAACAGACACAAACATTTCAGTCACTCACAGCAGACACCCATATCATCATGGCTTTTGCTGTATAGAGCAACAGCTTGACAAAAGGAATTTCAAAAAAGCTTGCAGGCTTGCAAAAAAAAAAAAAAAGTTGTTGAACCATCTGGTTACTAAGTTGTGCTGTGTAACTGAAGGATACCACAGAAAATGTAGGCGCATTTCGGTACTAGGCACAGGCCAAGAATCCTCAAGAGATACCCTATTCTGAAACACATGGAACTCATGTACGACTTCACACGTGACTTCACAGCTGTGTGGACCGATGAGAAATCTTACCCAAAGGCAAAAGTTCACTTAACCTAGAATGTGTATTTCTTAAACTTTTGGTGTGGGTAATATGCGCTAAAATATGTTACTACTCTTCATGAACGGTGCGTGACATATTTTAACACTATCCGAAAGAATGGCATACAACACTATTCGATTATTACCATCCTCACTTCAAGCATGCTTTTACAGTTACGCCATTTTATTTAATGCTCTCAGGCCTAGAATTAACACAAAAAAAATGTGCACAAAGATGGCCTATTGTACACATATTTTTAGCACTGAGAACAGAACAAGACAGCAAACCGACAAGATGGGCACTGGGTAGGTGTGTTCGAAGCTTTTGAACAACAAATCGAATAATGTCCTGTTCGATTTGGTCTACGAATTGAATACTCGCTATTCATAAATACGAATATCTTTTGAATAGCTGTAGAATATTCTGACGCGTCAACTTAGCGCAAGAAAATATAAGATTCGAGCAAAAGTATGATAAATTTGATCCTTGCGGGCATAGCAGTACAAGTATAAAACGCGAGAGCTTACGTAGTGGAGTAGGCCACATCGCTCAGGAAGTCAGACTTTAATCACTATAAAGCAATCATTTGCATTCTCACATTTGCATTCTCCGAGGAATCTTGGGCCTGCAACCAAATCACTTATATTTGTTCCTAATGTCTCAATTGTGCTTTTAATAAAGAACGCTCCATAACATGCAATGTAACGACAGAAACTTGCTGACATTACGAATAATGGGATGTGAACATTGTTTTATATTAATTGTGAAAACCGCTGTTCATTATTCAAAAACTATTTGAGATGTATTCAATATTCGGTTCACTTCTGGCCCTATTAGATTTCTATTTGATTTGGTCTCAAAAATCACTATTTACACACTCCTAGCCCTGGGTCTTGTGGTCCTATACTGCACAGCACCTCCTGTCTGCTTCGTCGTTTCTGTATTTTAGAGGGACTGTCTACCAATTTTCAAGGACCTCCTATTTTGTAGCGCAATAGAAAGCCCACCATTCAAACCTAAACATGCAGTTATTTGTTCCTTATGAATGCGAGTAGAAACACGTTTTCTATCTGCATAGTCTTTTCTTAAAACTGTGTATGGTACACCCGCAACACTGATTACTGAAACGCCATGGCAATGCAACGCCGGTAAAAGTGAGAAAATGTAAATTCACTGGGTTTCAGCAGAAATGGCTACGTTGTGACGTTATGACCCTAATAGCCGTCCTCAGCCCGTAATCGGTTGCATAAGTCATTAGTATTTTTGTCTTTAGTTTTTTGCTTAGTCACCTAAAATCTTGTGTGTTTCCTATAGGCACAGTCTGTACGTGTAATTGGTGTGTTTCAGTTGGTGCTGCTGTCGAAATCCAAAGCCTATTGTGCAACGGTCTAGCAAGGACACTGCAATAAGGTATGCCTACACTGGTGTTGTGACGACGCCGGCACGCCTTAAAAGCACACAAAGGTTTCAATATGCTGAATACGACAGCAACCCTCACACTACTACCACAATGCGACTAGCACTGATGATGTCACCATGTCAAGAGGACACACTTGAGGACCTATCTGTTCATCTGCATGAAGGCAGCGCTACTTTTTAACATGTGCTAATGGAAATGAGAAAGAAATTACTTTATGATGCAACAAAAAGTTAGCAGAAGCACCTAAAATACAACTTTAAGCAATACGTCTATGTATTTAAGCAATATAACTCTCCCTGCAAGGTCATGTAACGTACATAGTTCAGCTTACACCGTATCACTCTCGAGCAACGCCACATGTCATTTTTGCACCGCTTTTAGAACCAAGTTAAATATATAATTCCTTGTTTACGGAATAAAAGAATGCTCGTTCTCGTCAACATGAAACACGATCTTCTAATCCCCACCACAACCCAAGGACATGTCCTAATGGTAGACGGTTTCTTTAACACAGCAAATAAAGCACAATTCAAGCAAACCAACTAGCTGCAGGAGCATGCTGAACAGGGCTGGTTGGTGCATGCTGAAGCAAATCGAACAGTGCAAAAGAGGAGACGTTGTTTGCACTGTACGTCCCCCGTTCCCTTCAACCAACTAATTGAACTTTCTGCCATAATGACCCACCGCAGCACTCGCAGCACTGCTGCTGTGGTGGCTCTGCTGGTCCGAGGGCACGCTGCCTTCCGATAGGTCGTCCGAGAAGTGTGTCCCACTCTGCTGGAAGGCAATCGTGTAGTTGTCCTTGTTGGCCTGGCACGTCAGCACAAGGTCATGCTCCTCAAACGAGCTGCAGTCCAGGCTGTCCGTGGAAAGGGCTCCCCCATTGCCCGCACCAACCCGCCCTCCCGTCAGCGGGGGTCCACACTCCTTGACGGGCGAGAAGAGTGGCTCGTCCCGACAGATGGACATCTCACCAGAATCTTCCTCCTGTCCTGAGCTGCTCTCTGTTTTTGCACTGAAGTAAAGAAAAGAATGTCATTGGTAGTCCGTACAGCCCTAGCAAAAATTCTAATAGAACTTTGTATTAGTCTAATACAGTTTTGTATAAATTGTATAAGTTTTCTATTAGACTAATAGAAATTTAATAGAAGTTTGTATTAGTCTAATACAGTTTTGTATTAGTTGTATAAGTTTTGTATTAGACCAATAAAAATTTCTATTAGTCCTACTGATTTACCTATAAGACCAATAGGCCCTGTGTATTAGACTTGTTAGTCTTATACAAACAGTGTGGTGTGTCTACTAGTATCTCTATTAGACTAATAGGTCCTATTGGCCTTATACAGATTGTTGCTGGTCTGATACAACATGTATTGCTGGATTCCACAGCTCTTGTTTGCTGGTGAAAGTTGATGAAAAAAAATAGACTAGCGGACCGCTTGCTTGCAAGGAGAGGTGTTTCTGTTTAATCACTGAATAATTAAAAATTCTGCTATACAATTTTGCTTCACTGAGCCTCGTCGCGATGAGTCGTTGAGGAAACAGCTAGTGTTTACAGCACAGCGAATACTTCCCCACGAAAAAAAACTAAAACGAACAACCAGCCGTAATCTGCAAGACAGAATCGCGGTGCCCGGTCAGTTTACGAACGACGACGACGGTGCAATAACAGCAACCATATTTGTTTGCGGCTGAAGTTTCGGCAGTGTCGTATTTTCTGTTGAAGTGCGCATAAAGTAAATATTAAACTTTTAACCTAAATTGCTAACTTGATACCGCATATAAAAGTCCGTAATATTTATTGACATGAAAGAGCAGTATCGCAGAGAAGGAACACGGCGGGCGGGAAGGACATAAAACTGCGACCGTAGTCAGCCGTAGTTGCGCACAGCATGTGTGCCATGGCGGCTGCCATGTCAAGGCGAGGTGTCACGCGAGGCGTGCGTGTTAGTGAATGAACGGTGTTTTTAAGGAATCCGTGGTGTTATCAACCGTGCAATCTGATTCGTGCAGTAGTATATTTGTATAGTTTTATCTATGGCTGCTGATAATACTTCAAAGCAACGCAAGGCAACTGTTTTACCCCTGCCCTTCGCGGCTTTGTGGATCTATCAGCGTGCATCGATGTGCAGCGTTTTCCCCGGCGCAGATTTACCATTTCGAGGTAATTATACTTCTTATTTATGCTTCTGTAGTACAGTATGAAGTGTTTTTTTTTTTATCCTGACGGTGGACGCAAGTACAGTGCCGTCGGGCCGATTGCTGTGTGCGTTGGAGCAATAACATGCCTGTTTCCGACAACGCTGTGCAAGATTTCTGTCTAGAGTTCCTTATATCTGTCTACAGTTTTGATGGAACACACATGTTGATTTTGTGAGCTTTCTAATTGTCCTGTCATGTCAGGTAGCGTCATTTTTTATTATGATAAACATTTTGAGCTAGCATATATCAACTGTCCTAAAATATTGGTGCTCCACATTATTCTAATTTGGAAGCAAATATTGCCAGCTTAAACGTTTAGTGGTAGAACTAGCACCCCTGCTTTCAACTGTTTCTATATGTGTGTATTTTTGTGCCCAGGTTTTTTTAACCACTTCCTCAAAAGGACGTCCTCTGGTGAAGTCAACAAAAAGCTCTCAATCAAGATTGCTGACCTGACGAAGATCTCGAAAGAGGAATTTGTAAAAAAAAAACATGCTCTACTAATAAATGCTTCTAGCAATTTTACCTGTTTTTTGTTATCAGGTGCATTGCAACATTTCTTTTTTCACAGCAATAGCCCTATTAGACTAACACTAATAGGCCTATTAGACTAATACACTAATAGACCTACTAGACTAATATACTAATAGACCTAATAGACTGTATTAGTGTCAATAACCTAATAGGCTATTAGTTTTTGTATTAGAATTTTTGCTAGGGAGCACACCAGTTCATTCACTCGTGCCAGTCTGCATGCGTTACTGATGTTGGCAACCCCTTATTTCATTGTTTTTACGAATAGTTGATGAACAAGGGATGTTTCAGCCCAGAGCCAATGTTTCAACTAGGGCATTTGTCTTCAAAAACAAGTCCCCTCATCAAGAACGCTGGCTCCAAGCTTGGAATTCTCTTCCTTGCCTGCTGTTGATTAAATTGTGTCCATCTTCCTGTGAAACTCTATGTTGTATTTGATCTCTTTTTTGCTGGGTGTCCATAAGATCAGGTCAAGATTCGTTTTAACAGGCAAGCCTCAGAGGAGCAACCACCAAGCACTATCACAAGACTCCACGGTGGCCCTCTGTGTCTTCTGAAAGTGGTTAATGTTTTTCAACTTACTTCAGCCGTGAGGAAACGAACGCAAAGCACAAAACAAATGTTTCATAGAAAAATTCCAATGTCTAGCTGTGCTTCACTACAATTGGGTGCTACTGTGAGCACTGGCACAGCTTATGAGGGTTCATTTGAGTTTTCAATACTTAATAGCCATAAGATTTCATTTAGAGACCTAGCTTCCAGCAATAATACGGCCACAGCAGATACTTCAAAAAACTACAACTGCAATTTTCAGTCGAAATCTTATTACAGACTGTTTTCGTTTTTTTTATTAAGGTTTCAATGCATACCTGCAACAATGCCCGCAAGAAGTCTATGTTAAAGGCTGATGCTGAACATGAAAGCATTTTGCAGATCTGTTCTAAAGCATTTTGCAGATGCTCAGCTAAATTCTTTCAGGCACGGTGGTCAGCAACGCTGACCACCGCGCCTGAAAATGTTGAATTGGTAAAAAATTTTGAATTTTCTGACCATCAGTTCAACATTTATTTTTTCAGTGCCACCTAGTTGTTTAGCCAGCAAACAAGTGTTTACTTTTCCCCTTTAATCTTCTCGGAAAATGCGCCAGATGGCACTAGTTGTCTAGGAAGCAATTTTTATTGTCAAGCAACAGCTTTAAAGCGAACATGCTGTTTCCCACACTGAACCCTGAAAGTTTCTATGGGCGCAAAGGTACGTGAACTTACACGGAACCTTTTTCAGATGTAACAGGCAGCGCAGGCATATATCCTACTGGCTGAATTGGCAAAAATACGATGTGGGTCAACTTGACACTTCATCACGATTTTTATTATGGTGGTCACCTACACTGACCAGCATGCATGAAAGGGGTTGCAGGTGCAACCTCGTGCTTAGCAGCGCAACACGACAGCCGCTAAGCCACCGCGGCGGGTTTCTTTTAAATCTATAAACATTGCCTGTCAATGAGAATTTGTACAAATGAGTTCGTCACTACTAGCAAGCAGTTCTCTGTCACATGTTTTCGTGAGTGAGTTCGTTTGTTTAAGTATGTTTGTGTCCAAAGGGAGACCATTGCTAGTGTTAAACGTTTATGTAAGTTACCAGGAAAATCCCAAACTTTGGGCTGTAAGACAGTGAAAACCCCGATGTTTTTCTCGGTTTTCCGCTTTATAACTAACACCCTATTTTTAACCCCTGAATTTTAAAAAATGTATAAAACACGAGAAAGAAGGACCCTACATATTATAAAACTTTGTTGCCAAATCACAATGCTACGCATTACCACCCTAACGTACATAAATGTTACTTACTGCACTGATGAGGCATCCAGTGGCAGAGCTTCCAGGAATGAGCCAGACACCGAGGCACACTGCTCCCCGCGGCTGGCCGACTGGAAGTCCCCACCGTAGAGGGCAGGAAGCGTTAGGATGGCATGAATGTCTTCCGACCGAAACGTCTCCATGTCAATTTCAGCCAGGTTGGCATCAAAGTTCTTAGACAGGTCCTCGTACGAAAGATCCACACCACCGAGGCCCCCGCCGTCATCACCACCTATCACGCAGGCATCCCCCGACACTGACAAGATGCTGCGCCGCATTAGCCGACCCGATGACGTGAGCGATGAGGAGCATAGATGCCTCTGGAATTCCCTGGAAAGGAATGAATAAGGAAAAAAAAATGAAGCAAGGAAGCAAGAGTTTCCACTTCTGCATCCCCCCCCCCCAATCATCTGAGGCATGCAGAGAGCTACAAAGAAATCTGGACTGATGCTGAAAAGATAATTCGTTTAGTCATCTTGTTGCAACGCGCGAGAATCCTGCACACTTGCATGGAGACATTTAAGCAAGAAAGTTTCAAGTGTTCATAAGGAGCCATTAAAGCAGAGCCCTGCAATGCACATGTTCACCTTTTCCTGTGGCTCAAATGCTTCGTGATATCTTGTATATTTAGTTTTGAATATGATGGCAATGGTGGGTTTGTCTAAACGGTGAGCTGCTCATGTCTCCTTATTGGCAGTAGAAGAGAACAAGAAGCTTAAAAAAGGAGAGAGCATGGCCTGCTCAAGATTGGTCAAGTACTTCAACTGCCACACTTGTCTTATTGTGCCTGAACTAGCAAGTCTGCAATGAAGAAAGACCCAAGGTAGCAGAGGGAAAGCAAGATAGATTCAAGGGACACTAAAGCAAAACAATAAATCAACTTAGACTGATAATGTAGTCTTCGAAAACTCTGCTGTCGTTAATTACACTGCAATAGCTCAATTACTAGAAGAGCAAATGAAGCTCAAAGTTAATTTTTTTTTAATTTCGTCATTTAAGTGCGACGTCCCGACTTCTAACGTAATTTTTCGTATTTGGGCCACGTTGGCTCAGTAAAAGTTCACGAAACTTGCCACATTCAGCCTTGGGCTCCTTTAAAACACAATGTAGTCAATTTTTTGCCTCTAAAGAATTAAGTGAGACCTAGAAGGCGCTGTCAAAATACATGACGTCATGGTGAGCTGGTGCAGGAACTTCACAAGGTGGCGTCGCCACTCGCCTTCTGTGTTTTTTGTTTCTTTCTGCCTTACCAAGCGGCTTCTCGCGGTAAGAGTGGTCTTTTCGGTATTGTGGAAGTGTAATCTACTGATACAGTAGAAATCATTCTTCCCTTTAGTGTCCCTTTAAGTGGCTGAAAAGTGTTGTAAAGCTCCTTAAGACAAGTTGAATATTAATGCGATGCTGCCACATCACCCGTGGTGCCTGTCACATAAATTCACAACCAGAGGGTCACTTGAAAGGGTTAATAATGCACACACGTCACGGAAAAGCAGTGAAAAACACAGAGACAAAGAGGAACAGATGCAAGCACTAAACTGTCATCAAAATGTTTTCCTCTTAAACCCAATATATAATCTCAAGACACAACGTGCTCCACATTGTTCGGGCAGCAACTGCAAGCTGTTCCCTTCATGACATCACCATTCAACAGCCAGCTTGCATAATGCATGAAAGCAGCAGAAGTGCTCTTTGTTTTCAAGTACGACACCACGTGTGCACCTTGGCCACCTGGTGATGAGTCACAAGGATGAAACACCTTGTTTGGATTCTATGCTGCATTGGGGACATGTTCAAGATCCCTTGGTGGTCAAAACTAATCCGAAGTCCCCACAACGGCATGCCTCATAATCAAATTGTGGTTCAATTCAAATCCCAGAGCTCATTGCTCAGGCTGTCTCAGCTTCTTTCTGCATAAGTTCCCTGTGCCTTTGCTGCAATTTTTATATTCCCAGCTGTGACAAGCGACTATTAGGGTGAACTTGACACAGCTGCAGAGCGTGGCAACTTCTTTTCAAAATGAGGTTGAATGAAGCAATAAACCCTTCTGTACTGTACAAAAGGCAGGCACAGGGGTGCGACTGCCCAAAGTCATTTTGGAGCAATTTTTGGAGCAAGTAAAATTGCATTTTGGGGCAGTTTGGAACAGACAAAGTTGCATTTTGAAGCAGCTTGGAGTAAACTAAATTTCATTTTGGAGCAAATAAAATTTCATTTTGAAGCAGTCAGGATCAGGCCAATCTGAATTTTGGTGGAATAATGAAATATAGCAGCGTACTTCGAAACCACCATGAAGAACAGCATAAATCAAAATGAAGCGAGTAGTAGAAGCGCACTTTGTAGCTATAGCGTACTAGAATATACAAAAGTGGGTCTATCGGAGGCACGGCACATGCTTTCCGATAAAGCCAAAAACATTGGCGGCACTACGATCAAACTATATATTTCAGCGCCGAAGCTCATGATGATAGTGGCAAATTTTCTCAAATTATGCGGTCCAATCGATGCGGTAACAATTTCTGGGTCACCATATGTCACCGCAGACCCAGAGAGCAGCAATCAATCCTTGGCTGGCGTAATGTAAAACTAGTACATTTTGTTTTTATTGCGATATCAATTATATGGGATCTCCAGGCGCATTTCTGCTGTCGTCGTGCGCCGTATGCTGTACGTGCGAGTAAAAGCGTATGAGGGTTAGCCGACGACGGTGGCTGAATCTCGCGCACGCAATGGAGGAAAGCGGGGAGGAAGGGCGCCGTCTTCCCTCACGCGCAAGACGCCCAGGGTAAGGGGGGGGGGTTCTGCGTACGGCGCAGCGGCCACCCGAGCCCTATCATGAAAGCGATCTGCGATGAGGGACAGAGTGCACGCCGAGTGCTGATAGCTTCATGTGCTCGGTGTTTTCACCGCCTAGTTCGCGTTGAAGCAAGAGGCAGCACGAAAGTCAATGCGCTCGCTACTGCTGCCGCGCTTCCTCACTCCCCTGTTTTGACAGCGAGTTTCTCCATTTGTTGAGTAAGATGTATTCATACTTGCTTGCACGCGCGTGACACCATGCTTGTTAAATTAGTAAGCGAATGTTTATAGGTTTATATGGCTGATAAAACTATTTTACTTTGTATAACTGTCTACTAATTTGCTAACGCAATCTATGCTTCACCTTTCGGGTGAAAGTGCAACTTTTTATTCCAAATCCGCCATTAGCCCTTTATGATAGGTAAAAATGGCTCAGGCCTCGCCCATATAGGAATCAAACATATTGGAATACTGTTACGTTATACTGGCCCTGGACACCCTCCCACTGAACCCGCTGCAGCATGCGCCTACCTAATATCTAGTTCGCTCGCAGTGCCCTCAGCCTACCTTTCGTTTATTTGCGCCTCTGCTATGGAGCGCCGTGCTGCTCAGCCCATTCAACCGTATTCTAGTATACACTAAATACAGCCGCGCTGGCCGTTCCGACAGCAGCAACAACAGCCAGCACTTTCGGCCACTTGCCGAAAGTGCCAAGAAGTCCAGTGTTGTAAGTGCGAAAATGACGAGAAACTGTGCGGGAGGTGATGTCGCACAGTGTGCGGAATATGAATGAATTCTCTCTGTTCACGGCCACTGCCGGAGCAGACATGCCGAAGCCGTTCTGGAGCCACGTGGCACAATTTCGGTGAATTTTCTGTGTTTGGCGCAGGATATGCGCCTATTGCGTTTGTATAAATATCGCAATTGGAGCAGGATTTCCACCCCTGCAGGCATCATTCACACAGAAGTAATATGAAAAGAAGTAAGGACGGGGGGAAACTACAATGACTTGTGTTGGCATCTGACCGCAGCAGCAACAATTTTTTTAAATATGACTGCGCCTGCATGTGAGCCTCTGCTGGACTGCAACGGGGAGGAGGGTGGGAAGGTAATGTCCAGAAACTTCACTATGTTGCTAAGCCAGGTTAACAAGCTATTGCCTGCAGCAATAGCTTGTTACTGCTTTCAGTTGTCTGGATGTTTGTCCTTATTATATTATTGCGGGCAAGGTACTGCAAGAGGTGCCGAGATCTATACCCCACACCTCCGCCAAATATCGTGGGAAAGAATATTCACAGGGAATATACCGTATTTGCACGATTCTACTGCGCCACCAATTGTAACGCGGCGCAGTTAGAGTACCGCTCAAATATCCAAAGAAATAACTTGCTGCTGATTCTACAGCACACATCAAGTAGCAAAGCCCAAGTCGACACATACCATGTTGAAACAATTTTATGGAACATACAAAGGCACAGGGACACGCACACTGCTGAATCTTCCCGGCTAGTCGCTATCAGAGTACGAGGACAGCTTCTTTTCGCTGTCTACTGACCCCAGAAAGCCATCTTCACTTTCATTTAATGCATTAGAAATGCCACACTTCTTGGAGGTCCACGCACACCATCGCTTACGGGAGGGCATTCCATGCACCATGAACCCACCTAGCGATGTCTCCGAGCATCGCTTTCTTCAGAGGACTCGTTCGATGGCAGTGAGGCTAGCAACCTTGCATTGAGCTTTCTTTTTTAGTAAGAATCAGTTTCGTTTTTGATTTTGAGTAGAATTAGTTACGACTAATGTGCAAGCAAACTTGAACGCATCTTTTATGTTTAAAATGTGCAATTAAATATCGTGCAAATACGGTATATAACACAGGGCAGAGCAATACCACTGATTGATGCCAGCGTCACATCATCTTCCTCTTCTCCTCACATCTTTTCATCTCAGCACAGTGTAATATATGAGGACAATTTTTTGTATGAGGCCAATCCTGATGCCAATTTTCATATATTAACAAGTCTCTGAAGAATGTGTGCATCAAGGTAGTGGCGTTCCCTGCTATCACACTGGAATGAAGAGCCAGTGAGAGACAAACAAAGCAGAACACTTCGTCTGCTTTATGACTTGAAATTTCGGATTTGGGATTCAGCTATACCAAAAACTGGATTACGGAATGAATCGGCAATCATACATTGGCAAAGGTGGAGTGTAAATATGGGCCGGTATAATGTAGTGATTCCTACTGCTCGATTCTGTGCGACTCTGATCATCCACCGTTTTCAGCCAACTTATCCTGTTGATAAAGTGGGCGGAGGAGTGCCACTCTTATCACTGACAAAACACAACAACGAATGGCATTTGAATAGAACCGTTACGCTATTCCAGCCATGCATTCTGGTTTGTTTGCTTACGTTTTTGTGGCATGGTAGTACGTGGCCACAGGTGCAAATAGTGAGATTTCCTGCTGCTTAAATGCTTGTGGGATTTTTTTTACAACCCAGCGAACAAGCCAAAAAAGCAATATGCAACCTATATCTGTACAAGTGTAACAAACCGTTTAAAATTATTCCAGAAG
The DNA here is from genome assembly GCF_013339745.2 of Dermacentor silvarum. NCBI lineage: Eukaryota > Metazoa > Arthropoda > Arachnida > Ixodida > Ixodidae > Dermacentor > Dermacentor silvarum. Next base: position 115,584,308 of record NC_051159.1, on the reverse strand, counting down.
CAGCAGGTGGCTTCATCTAACAGTCACTGGCCTATACTCAGTGCAGACAGCGGCTTTAAATGGGATTAGGTGATGGCAGCCATGGCAACCATTAGCCAGCATCAGTCACATGTACATGCATCAGAACTCTTGATAAAAAGCCATATTACCATTATATATCTTTTTACTGTTCACCACACCATGTTCCCAAACATACAAAGAATTGAGTTTGTTCTACCATTATCTTTATGTATGCTGGTGCATGCACATGTGCTGACCAGGATTTGTCAAGTTGCACGGCTTGCTCTTCTCAAAAAGCCTGAAATATCAGGGCTTTCAGTCACAACAGTGTTATATATGTCACAGTAACTATCATTAATAAGAACCATACGAAGTAGCAGACAATGAAGCAAGAGAAAGCATAGGAGAAGTGTTAAGCTTACATAAAATGTAGACAGTGGACAGAGATAACTTGCCACAGGTGGGAGCTGAACCCACATTTTCTGCGTGTGTGCTTTACGGATATCAAAGTACAGTGGTGGCCATTACACGATTATCAAGTCATGCCACAACTCCGGCTTACAAAGTTGAGTAACTATCATGTCACATTCATGCTCGTATGATTAAAAATGTGCCGACTATACTGGTTACTTCACGTATAAAAACATTTAGCTGTAACACAAGACTGAGGCCCACCTGTTGAAAGGGATAGTCGGCGCACCACTGCAGCTCATCGCCCCCATCCTGCAGCAGCACAGAGTCCGTGCATGAGGAGGTAGTGCTAGCCGGTGCGTCCTTTTGTGGCCGCCTTGGCCCGCCAAGGCTGCTGCTGTTGTTATTTGTGTAGTTTAGCTGCGACAGGTCATACTGCTGCTGCTGCTGAGCCAGGGCAGCCTCCATCATGCCTGACAGGGCGCCTGCTCTTCCTGCATCGTGTCAAAGCATAAACAGCCATACGGTTAGTGCACAGCTCTGCTCTTGCAACTGACTTGCATGAACATCAGAATACCAACAACGCGTACATTTCACACTTGCCATACCATGTGTTTCATTTCTGAATGCCGATCCTAACAAGTGCATTATGTACAGTCATGGAACAAGCTAGGGCTAGCTAGGGTGTGTTGTTTTTTTATTTCAGCATTATATGTAATAGTATCGCGATTACAGTTTCTATAACTATTGTGGGGCTTATACCATCTTTGGTATAAGCCCCACAATAAATGCTCAAAAAATGCCCCTTGTTTTTACCATCAATGGAATTCATTCACAGCCACCGGTAGGCCATCTTCAACAAGTCATGGGTATCGCTCACAAATGATGAGTTGATTCTATAAACACAGTTCAAAGCTTTTCAAAAACCAGAGGTAAGAGAAATAACCACAGGTCATCTTATGAGTGAGGCATTTTGTCAAGATTGAAAGAGTAACTGTAATGACAAAAATATTGCATCTAACATTAAAGGGGCACTAAAGGTAAAAATTATTTCTTCTGCATCAGTACATTACCCTTCCACAATACCGAAAACACCACTCTTACCATGAGAAGCCGCTTGGTAAGCCAGAAAAACGAAAAACACAGAGGCAAGTGGCGACACCACCTTGAAGTTCCCGCACAAGCTCACCGTGACGTCATGGATTTTGACAGCCTCTTATAGGTCAGTTAATTCTTTAGTGGTAAAGATTAACTACATTGTGTTCTAAAGGAGCTCAAGACTGAATGTGGCAAGTTTCACGAACTTTCACTGAGCCAACATGGCCCAAAAATGAAAAAGTACTTCAGAAGTTGTGACGTCACACTTAAATGCTGACGTTGGGGTTTCCGCGGGAAATTTAAAAAAAACAAGAAACTTTGAGCTTCATTTGCTCTTCTAATAATTGAGCTATTGCAGTGTAATTAACGACAGCAGAGTTTTCGAAGACTATGTTATCAGTCTAAGTTGATTTATTGTTTTGCTTTAGTTTCCCTAGAAGTAAAATACTGAAAGTGTTGCACAAGATAATCGAGGACCAAAACTATCAGGCAAATGCTAGCACCACATTCCTGAGTGAATACGCAATGTCTGCCTTGTTGTTCGACATATTTCGCGGGGTAACTGATTCCTCTTTTAGCCAGGTGTACACTGGAATAATTTGGCTTGAGAATTCGCAAGGGGTCGGTGACCACCTAATTTATTCGAATGACTGCCGAGCCCTATAGTAAGGAGAAATTTAATACATCTGTGACAACGACAAGAATATGTGCGTATCGAGAGTAGATTCCAGTTCCAAGGTGAAGAATTTTGCAGGAAACGCAGCATGTAAGCATACTTCTCGTTCTCAGTCCCCCAGAAGGCTCCGTTGCTGAACCCTAAGTGGCCCACCACATTAAAGAAAAGAAATATCTTCCCATTAAGCTTTTTCTTTTTTTACTCTTCCAGATAACCCTGGCTGTCCATAAGCTCCAGACTAATTCAAAGCTCATCAGTATACCATCTCTGCAACGCGCCGCCAGTGATCAGCGTTCGCACACTGGCCGTGCAAGGATGCATCAAGGAAAAGGGCGGAATTGCCGAGGCAGCAGAACCCCACCGCACTTAATCCGAGCTCGGAACCCGATTTGGCCATCGGGGCAGTCACGGCCATTCGGCCGACGGCTCATTTCCGACCACGGTACCAACCCTGCTCGAAAGGATCAGGCCACGTGGATCAGGCCATCACACCCCGTCACACGCCTGCAAGACGTCCAGCGCCAACCCAACGCACTGAGACGCGCTCAAAAAAAAACAAGGCCTGGGTACCGTGTAACTCGCTAATAGTGTGCCTCGATGCGCACGACCTGCCCACCACTCATCCTGCTCTACAAAACAGGCACCCAGAGCCTTCAATCACCGCTTTTACTTTAATTTCTCGCGACACACAACAGCGGGAAAAAGGCCTACCGTATCAGTGCGGACACACGCACAAGGCGGAACAAAGAGATAACATGCCGCGCGATAAATTGAAACGACAGCGTCCGCCCCGCGGAACAAGCAATCTCAACCGAACAGCTGCAACCCGAGCCGCCCGGCTCGCACGTCCGGTGACCCCTAGCACGTATAGGTCATGCACGAACGTGCTTGAAGCAAGCCCAACGACCCAACAGAAAAAATAACTTTAAAATGTTTAAAAAGCTAGATTATTAATCCAACTTTTGAAACAGCAGAATACTCCGACCAACAGCGAGCGATAGAACGAACGCACCGGAAAAGCGATCGAGAGAGACAGGTGGCGACGCCATGTTCCAGTTTCCGCACCACGAAGCTTTCGGTAACGTCACAGGTCGTGACAGCGTCGTTCTCAAACACTATTCTAAAATGCACGGTATTCAGCGAGGCCTGGATCGAACGTAAACAGGCGAGTCTCCTCCTGCGTGTTCCAGAGAAAGGGGGAGGTGTCGCTACTAATCCTCACGAAGCTTCCATTCAGTCAGCGTCATGCGGCAGAAGGCGATAGAGGCGAACAATCGGGCAGCCCTTCTCCTGGTTCTACTTTCTGGTTGGCTGACGCCACCCATGCTTTCGCCGCAAGTTACGGAGTTACTGAGAGCGACTGAGCGTAAGAAATGAAAGAGCCGCTCGCAGTTAACAGGAAGGTGAGCTTGCCGGATCAACAACCGCTGAAAAACGAACGATGGCCAAGGAATCCTAATTAAAGACTTTATTCGGGTCAATGCTCGAGTTAGAGTAACTCTGTTGCTTCAAGATATCCTTCCACGCGCCTGAAGCGGAAGTGATGCATCATGAGCTCGCAAAGCAAAACAAGCGTTGCCGCGCATAAGGTTTGAGGGTGGGCCATATGGTCTACTTCCACTCGGTGCTGTCGCGAGATTGTTGTTGTTAGCAGCACGGGTGCAAAATAAGCCTTCGCCAGAAGGGCGCGAGACAAGGCGCGCCCGGATTGCTGTTAGCCGCTGCGACGTCTGATCTCGGCTGGCCTCTCTTAGCGCCTTACAAGAGACGGCCGGCTCAAGGTCCCAGACAAGGTTCCAGCACGGTCGAAACAAAACAAGCCGTGTGCAGTCCGGCGATAAGCCAGATTACTGACGGGATCGCAACCTGAAGACATCTTCCAGCCCTCGAGCGTAATCCACGGCGACAGAAGGGCACCTTGGCGTTATACTCCGCAAGTATCTTTACCATGCAGTAGAATGCAAACGGAGAGGTGACGCGTGAGCGTCAGTGAACAATGACCGAACCGAAGAAGCTATACTGCGAGAAGTTTTCGAAATACGCATGGTTAAGAGGAAGAGCTGTCGTTACATAGTGCTTGTCGGGTGAAAGCAGCGTTGAAGAGAGAACGACAGAAAAGACAGAGTTGGCAGAAATCCGAAATGCAAGAGCACAAGGAGACAAGAACAGGTGCACGACAGTCGAAACAGCAAATGCACACGCCCACTTTGGCGCAGGCAGCGCCCTACAAACTCCCTTCTCCCCCTGCACCTCACCATCACCCTCCTGCCCCATTCCTTTATTTTACTCCTTTTCCCCTTTCCTTTTAACAGCTTGACAAAGTATGCGCACACGTCAGCGTACTTCGATTATCGGCGTTCCACGCAGACGCTCGACCACCCAGAATCCCTGCACTGCTGCTGCTGCTGCTGCATAGTGCCCGGGGCGCCCTGCCCAACCCCATTAAAGAACGCGTGTGGGAGGGGGAGGAGGCGCGCGACGCCGCTCTGACGTTCCCCAGGGAGACGTATGGCAGTCGCGGCGCCGAACCGGGTTCATTGCTCCCTCTCTCTCATCCCCCCCCCCCCCCCCCCCCCACGCGCCCCACTGCGTACCCGTCTTTACGATTACGGCCACCCCGCCTAAAACCCACGGCACTGTGGAACTCAATTTCTGGCTGCCCCGCAGAGACTCCTCCCTCTGCCTTTCACCCTCTCCCGACTTCTCCGGGCAACTCCGGCAGCACGCACGTTAACCTACAAGAGAAGACAACGTAGCCTCGTCACCGACTGCGAAAGGGCGGGTATACAGGGTGTGACACAACTGCTTTTTGTTCCCTTTGCAAACGGGGGAGGAAGCCATGGAACGCTGCACCTTCTTCGTGGCGGTGACCGACCGAATATTGTCCCCATGCAGAAAAAAAAAAAAGGGGGGGGGGGGGGGGGAATGCAAAGCACTCCTTATTTATACAATTTATGCGGGAAACCACAAGCTGAAATAAATTTCATGAACGAAAACAAAAATGGCATCCACCCGACAGCAGCAGACTGCTGCAAAGGTTCTATAAGGTGTCCTCTAAAAGCGATCGAACCTCACGGTTGAAGAAAATTTGTCCTAATTTGCAAGATCAAACGGCGTGGTTCCGAGGCAGCGGTCCAGGGTTCGATCCCCGGGCCAGGACGAATTTTCTTTAATGGCGGGATTCATAATTAGAAGACACCGAAACACGAACCTTTGCACCAGTTCGCCACAGTCAGGTGGATCGCAATTTTTTCTTACACGAAGACTCCCTGAAATCTCCACAATAGTCGTAAGGTGGTTGCTGTTTAACTAGCACAGAGACGCAGGAACTTGACACCGGCCTAAAGAGCAAACAGGCTACACACGGTCTAGGAGCAGCTCTCTCATTATCGAAATTATGCTACCTACATACGCGACTCGTTCAGGACGGACAACTACATTCTATTAAACAATGAGGTCAGCCAGTAAAACATGACCGAGCGCTTTAGATTATCCGGTGCAAGATTCAGTATTGTCAGGTACGTAGCCTTATACAGATCAGTCGGATGGCCAAAATATAAATTTTGGCATATTCATAATATCCTCAGGGTTTAGGCGCAAGCTCTCGAATTCGTTGGTGTCCTGTGGTAGAACCCCGAGATTAGCACACACCACCATTGCAGGCTTGATTTAACTTATCCTACTTTATATTTATATCCATAGCCCGTAAACTTCCTGTACGCCAGCACGAAACTACGAAGCAGCCAGCCACTGCATTTCATTCGAACTTAATCGCACTTCCTCCTGATACCGCGCGTGCTTCCACACGCATCACGCGTCAGCCTATAAGGTACCCCTATATCTTCGCCACGTAACTACCGTGCCCGAAATACACAGCCCAAGAACACGACAGTTCACACAAACGGCTGCCCGCATCGAGATCTGCATTTATCAGCGCGGCTCGCCGATATCATCGGACGACCGCTGTGAAAAAAAAAAAAAAAAAAAAAAACGGGAGTCTCGCATGCTTTAAAAACTCCTCGCCTCGCGCAGCCGTCTTCTGAAACGAGCGAACACGACGGCGCGTGAGAGGCGGCGCCGCCGTTGTTGGTTGTGGCGCAAGTTAGGCGCAACACACGCTGTTCCACGCCGTTTCGTTCGCTTCGAATCCAACCCGGAACTGAATTCGAGAGCGCGGCTGGCTCCCAACGTCGACAATCGAATGTCCTCGGCGCGCGGCGATTACTGCCTCTGCTGTTGGCGTTGCTTCGCTTAGTGGCGTCGCTTGCCCAATTTCCCGGCCAGACGTCCTGCGGAGCTGCGCAGATGTGTGCGCTCGCCGCTTCCGAACACGCTGCTATTGTTGCCTGGACTCTCTCGAGAGAGACTAGGCGTTTACGCGGCAGTGGATAAAACAAGTGAAATTTCCATTCCCCCCCCCCCCCCCCCCCTCAATTACAATATAGCGTCCATGTATATTAAAAGAAAACAGGTCTGTTCTATACTGCATAGGGTTATCAGACAAAGCTGTCGCGTAGCTAAATCAGCTGTCCTATACTTTATATTTTCAATCCTTATTTTTCAGATTTGTAGACATACTTTAGATAACCTGAATAAAAATTATGCTGACATATTGTTTGGAATCGCACGCGTGGCGTCGCGGCTAGCGAACGGTACAATTAGTAGTTAACAGGGAGAATAAGTGTCATGGACAGGTAGCGTGGCAATGCGGAAACAGGCAGTCATGTATCGACTACGCCTTAGTCTCAGAAATGGTCTACGAACAACTAGACCAAATGATAATAGACGAAAATGGAAAAAATAGCCTGGGAAGCGATCATAGACGTTTAGCATTAAAGTTTGGGCGAGATACTAGCGCAGAACATGAACCAATAGCCTCAGAGTTTTTAAAAATGAATGACGAGCAAATAACAGAGATCGCAAACAACATAGAGAAGAAAATTGAGGCTTTTCCTACAGCAGTCTGGGAATATAAGGAACTGGTGGACGTTATGCAGCATGAAATAAGGCGGACACGGCAAAACAATTCTTGGATTGGCAAGAGGAAACCACGTAAGTGGTGGAACAAGGAAATAAAACAAGCTATGGAAGAGCGTAAAGAGGCATCTAGGGCTCATCGAGAAGCCAAAAAGTTGGGATTACAAGAAGAAGAGGTGCTCCTCAGATGAAATACATACCGAGAAAAGAAAAGGGTCGCGAGTGAGCTCGTGCAAGAGAAAATTAAACGCGCAAGTGAACGTTGGGTGCATAACATTCACAAAAGAGACAAAGGCGCTCCAAAAAGATTCTGGAACCATATAAAAGCACTCGGAGCTCCAACTAAAAACTCGCAAACGGCTGTAAGGGATGAAGACGGTAACATCTACGAAGGAGATGATGCGATGCGGTAAATCACAGACGTTATTAGGGATAACTTCGGCACGAGAAAAAGCGTAGTTCAGACAACAGATCCAGCAACAGCAGAGAGGCCAGAGAGATCAAAATTTAGCATAGAAAGCTTTTATTGGAAAAGGGCAGCAGAAAATGTCCCTAACAACACGGCAGCAGGACCCGATGAAATCCCAATACAGCTAATCGAAAACCTCGGTCCAAAAAGCAAGGCACTGCTGACTAATGCCATAGAACAAGTGATTAGAACAAAGAAAATTCCCGTTGGATGGCGTGAAAGCAAGATGAATCATCTACAAAGGCAAATGAGATAAGGATAAGACGAGCTCGTACAGGCCAGTTACAGTAACGTCAGTGATATATAGAATGGCAATGCAAGCCATAAAATTAGAACTGTCGAAGTGGGTGGAGAAAAACGATATATTGGGGGAACTACAGAATGGGTTCAGGCCATGCAGACGCTTAGAAGACAATATGTTTGTACTAACTCAGTGCATAGAGATTTCAGTAGCTCAGAAAAGACCTTTATGGATAGCATTTCTAGATATTAAAGGAGCTTATGACAACGTAGACAGGGAATTGTTGTGGGATGTTATTCAATACGAAGGCATAGATGACGATTTCGTGGAGCTGCTGAGGGAGATATATAGAGGCAACCAAGTACAAGTGGTATGGGAAGGTAGAAAAGGAAATGAAATGGAAGGATTGAAGCAAGGATGCCCTCTGTCACCATTGTTGTTCACGCTTTACGTCAAGGGTATAGAAAGACGACTGGAAAACAGCGAATTAGGTTTTGATTTATCCTACATGCGTAATGGACAAATGGTGCAACAGAAGGTCCCTGGACTGATGTACGCAGACGACATTGTACTACTAGCGGACAATAAAAAGATTTACAGATACTTGCGAATATCTGTGGGAATGCAGCGACAAATCTAGGCCTCAAGTTTAGCACAGAGAAATCAGGAATTATGATCTTTTACGAACACACGAGTAACTTCGTGGTGTCAATTCAACAGCAAGTAATACCCATAGTGAAGCAATATAAGTACCTCGGCGAACACATAAACGAAGGAATGAATTACTCAAGCAACCACCAAGATAATCTGAAAATAAAGGGGAAGCGGAATGCAGCAATAATGAAACACAGAGCACTGTTGGGCCACAATAAGTATGAGGTGGTGCGTGGAATCTGGAAAGGAGTAATGGTGCCAGCGCTAACATTCGCAAATGCCATTATATGCTTAAAATCGGATATATTGGCGGGTTTGGAAGTTAACCAAGGGCCGGTTGGCTTTGGGAGCCCACGGTAATACCACAAATGAGGCAGTGCAGGGTGACATGGGTTGGGCCTCTTTTGAAGTCAGAGAAGCACAGAGCAAAATTAGTTTTGAAGAAAGGCTCAGGAACATGGATGAAAATAAATGGGCGGCTAAAGTGCACAAGTATCTCTAAATGAAAAGCGTGGACACAGAATGGAGGAAGAGGTCAAGGAAGTTGGCAACCAAGTACAGGATAATCGAAACTGTAAATAGACAACCAGGAGTCATCAGAAAGAAAGTGAGAGAAATAGAGACGGTGAATTGGATGCAAAGAATGGAAACAAAAAGGACAATGGAGATTTACAAGAATGAGAAGAAAGAAATTAGAAGGGAAAATCTGTACGATAACACAAAGGGCAGTGCCTTGCTATTTGAGGCTCGAGCCCGTTTTCTAAGGACGAAAACATATCGGAACAAATATTCGGAACTAGATGAGACATGTGTATGCTGCAGTAAAGATCCAGAAACCACTCAGCACATCCTGATGGAATGCGACGGGATCCACCCAGCGAGAACCGTTGTGGAGATGAGTTTGCACAAGGCTTACCCTACGAGTAACGTGCAACTCCCAGAAGCGCTTGGGTTTAAAGTGGAAGGAAACATAAACAGATAAGCCGTAGAGATCAGCAAGATACGATTAGAGTACTGGTGGAAAAAAAGCAGGGAAAAGATGGATACGACCTGATCTCTTAAAATCATATATAGGCAGTGGTACAAGGTATATTTTTGAAAAAGAAAAATAATAATGAGAGGTATACAAAAATGCTAGATAAAGAACATGTATAGTATACCTGATTAAATCAAGCAGGCTAGGTGACTATTTGTCGCCGCCCCGTTTCAAAGGGGATGCCAATAAATCATCATCATCATCACAATAATTCTAATGACAACCATGCATGCAGCATCGAACGTGTGACGTGAACATTGTATAGTGACATAATGGCGAAATCATTCTCAAGTTCACGAAAATTTGCGCAAAGATTTCACATCGTTCAGTACAGAATTCTATAGAAGGCCTGCGGATTTCAGCAAATTACTATAACCTCTTGCTTTCCATGGTGCAACTAAGATATCGTGCGTAAGCGAAAAGCGTCGTTTTCTTCAAGGCACGCATATGACTTATCACAAGTTTTCAGAACTCGCGGGAAAGCCGATTTTGCCGTATGTATTGCATAGTTTGTAAGAAAACTGCGTACATCGGATACGTACAGGTCTGTTTTAATAAAAGATAACTACTTCAAATTGACTGCATTAACGAAGGAAAGATCCCGCAATTTTCTTTTTTCGTCCTGGAAGGGATGTTCTGCAAACGTCTGTGTGAAAGAGGGCGCGGCGCGCAAGCAGGACCAATGACACGCGAAATCAGACCGCTGCAGCTTGTCCCGCATTCCATTGAAGCCTCTGTCTTTCGGATTACAACACAAAACAACCGTGAAGCGTAAACCCGGCACTTCCTTTACGGTCGCTGATTGTTCATTCGCTAAGCCGTCCCCTCCCACATCTCTCTCTCACAAAGACACACACACACACACACACACACACACACACACACACACACACACACACACACACACACACACACACACACACACACACACACACACATGCGCGCGCGCGTCCCCACTAATGTCACTTCCAAGCGATACCTCGGTTAATTACAGAAATTTTAAGCTTTAGCACATCGCGCGTAGTCGCACTATACGGTTACAGTCATCACTCGCGCCAAGCATCATTTGAACACGCGCGGTGTGTACTGTTAGCGCGCAATCGCAGCTGAAAGTGTTAAGAGGTAACGGCGTGTACGCTCTGCTATAGAACTCGCTCACGACGGGCTATATTGGCGTCACGAGGAGGGCGAGTGTCCACGTACAGAGCAACGCTGCTAAAAGACCTCACCACTATTCTGATGTTCGCAAATATCATGGTGCATATTCATACATGTTCGCAAATATCATGGAGCGTGAGTGCAGGGTAAGTAAGGATGCTTTCTCAGTACTTCGCAGTATAAGTGGAGCATCTCGTTGGTATCAATTAACATAGCAAAACGACAGCATTCGTGCGTGCTGAAGCCCAACTTCGGCCAAGCAAGCTCTCGGTCAAAAGCACAGCCTAGCTATCAGTACAGGTCGGTAAAGTATAGAGGGCTCCTACGGCGCTGAAGGAGGCCAAGCTGCTCAGGCGCTTCTAACCACCGGTGTGTCTGTGCTAAGGACATCTCCGACCGCACAGTTCCCGCGGAAGTACAGAGTCATACGTGGGAAATGTACGCAAGGCGGTAGAAAAGGCACAGAACTCAAGCCGCGCAGTCAACGTCCAACGAGATGTACTTCGGGCGAGGGTGAAGACAGCAGGAACCACGCTTCTATAAGCCACCGCGCGGTGCACTGACAATGGCTGCAACGACGCGTAACAAACGAGCGGCACTGCGCCAGCAGCTCGCACTCACGGCCGTCAATATCGGTCACGAGCCAACTACGCAGTGACCATCATCTCTGCGAACGTATATATGCTGCCAACCTCTGTGACAACAATGCTCCCGCATCTCAATTCTTCCACGCCGGGAACACACCAACAACCGAGGTCGGTCGGTCGCACGTCGGAGGATTCCTGCGAACTCGACTCGATCCACGTCCCACGAAGCAGGTGACCGCCGCTGTCTTTCCAGCATCGGGGTCTCGCATGCAAACGCGGTTTTGCGCGTCCGAACGGTCACGCTGGCGCCCCCTCCCCCCTGGTGACGGTCACGGGATGCACGAACTCGGCGTCCTCGGACACGCACGCCAACCAGCGCGCGCCGTACTCATCAGTTCCGCAGGCATCCACGCATCGTGCGCAATGCCGGCCCTTTTCCGCGCGTCCCTTTCCCTCGAAGAGGCCAAAAACATTTGGACGCCCACACTCCTCTATAAAGCAGTTGTGTGCAGCTGCGGGCGCGCAGCAGGTTCATCGCCCGCAAGCCGTGCGCAGCTAGAAGACATGGAACCCCTTCGTCGTATAGAGGCAACCTGACTGTCACCTCCTAAATGGTCATGCTTACAAAGGCTCACGTTGAATGGACTTAAAAGAAAAAAAAAAGAAAGCTGGACAGACAGGAAGTCGCACTCCGGCGTAACCCTATACAGTGTCCGCGTAGCATTACACTGAACGGGGCTGCTAAGGCTTGACGCACGACACGCACCTCAGGGCTACCTCAGCCGAGTGCATTACAAGATAGATGGAGGCACGGGACACACAGGAATGTCACCGTGGGAGAATTTCATTGTAAGCCAACGCATGTGGACGTTTACGGAGATATTATAATCGAACACTGGGTTTCAGACGCAACGGCACTTTACACAATCGCTACCAGACTACTTATAATTGCGAACCGTATAAAAGGCACCTGCGTAGCTTGTGTCAGCGTCTATAGATCGCGCTACGGCTGCGTAGCGAGCCCGAGTGACAACCGTACAGTCGACTTCGCAACACAGGTATAGTTCGCCTTCTGCCCAGACTTCTACGCGACTATACTACAGCAAGCTGCGCTACCGGATAAGCCACACCCAAGTCTACGCTTCAAAATAAAACTGCGGCGTCTCGATGAAAACTGCCCCAGCATGTTCATCTTCAGAAACCGGCTGGACGAGCGTCACCGCGCAACGAAAGGTACATATATACATCACGACACGAGCTAAACGCCCAGACGCCAATGTCAGCCAGCCGAAGCGGGGGTGGTGGAATTATACATGCTACACGTATAGAGAATGCATCAGCATCTCTCCTCTCCCGCCGACTCAGGCCCCCGCAGCGCGGATCCTTCCACACGCTGCCGTGCTGCACGCAACAATGTCGTCTACGCCGCCTTTACGCTTTCTTCGTGTTTCCTTTTCATACCGCGCCGCTGGTGCATCGCCGAGCCGGAGAGACGGAATCAACACGCGAGAGCACGCAAGCATTCCCGGCCCAACAAGAGAGCCCAGTTGGAGGCTGAAGCGGCGAGGTGCTGCCGCCGCAGGAAAGCCAGCAGAAGCAACAGCAGCAATGTTCGAGCATGTTATGGGGTCGTGTGTACGCCGACACGCATGGCTGGAGGCGCGCGCCCGGGGCTATAGCGAAAGCCGGCCTTTTGAAGACACATGTCTGCGAGCGCTGGAGTGTACCGCCAGCGGCACCACGAGCTCGCAGCGGACGGCAGGTAGACGGCATATCGAAAGCGGTCGGAGCTTTTACGGCGCCCACTAGAAAGCGATACATCGAATCGGCAGTTTAGAGTGGTTACTGCAGCTGTTCGTTATACACAACAATTCGTTATATGTGGGTTCGATATATCCGGGTTCGACAGTATCCTCTAAAAAGTATGGGCGAACACCTTTCACAGAAACAGAGTGATTATTATATAGCGGAGAACCTCGTATAGCGGAAACAGTGCGTGAAACGAGGGCCGAGACACACACGACACGACCGGCCGCTAGTTTCTCGCGCCTTTTCCACTTATACAAGATGCAAATGATCTATAGTCCATGCAGTGTTGCTCCGTTTAGCGGAAAAAAAAATGAAGTTCGGTATTTCTCTTTCTTGAAATTCGAGCCGGGCCACAACGCCGACGACGTCTGTGGGAAAACACGAATTTTTGCTTACTTCGGCCGTTTTCAGGTTGAACTCTCGAGTGCAATGATCACTAATTCATAAACTAACCAGCCTATAGAGCGGATGCTGATGCAGTTTACTAGGTCACGTACAGCTAGCGCGCAACCTTAAGGAGGCGATCGTGAACTATCTCTCACTTCTGAAACCAACAATGCAAGCCATTGTTGGTTTCAGGAGGTCTAGGAACGTCATCTGCCAGCCTAGCATCTCGAAATCTCCCTTCTGCAGTGTCGCCCAAAAGTAACAAATTCGGGTAGACCAGTGGTTTATTAAAGAAACTTGCTTGCGGAACTTGGCTAAACCGCGGCCGCAATATGACGTCAAGGTGTGGCATCGCTAATTCGCGGTTGTGCCATGAATTTCCGCTTGTGATCTCCTCTTTCTTTTTTTTCTTTGCCAAAAGAGGCAGCCGCCGGAAGACCCCCGGTTGCCTTATGCTTTCAAATAAAACGTATATCTGTTTCTATAATAACTATTTACAGACGATCACAAGTTGCAGCTATCTGTGGCGTCAAAGGGCTGCCAAGCTTCTGCCTATCGCAAGTGTGCATGCCCCGACTATCCAGGCTGTGCCTATCTGGCTGTGCGACTATCCAGGCTGTGCCTACAACAAATCCCGAATGACTGGCGAGTTATAGCTGCGGTTCGCAAATTAAAGACGAATAAAAGCCAAGACTTCTGAACACTCAATATGACAAACACAAGAGCACACCAAATCCCGTTCTTGGAGCTCAAAACCCTCCGCGATGGTCAAAGCCTCAAACGTGAGCATCAGCATCGGTTATAGGAACACGCAGGTTATGTGTGGGGCGCTAACTATAACCGCAGTGTTCCTGCAGGGTGAATAAACGAATATTTAGTCTCGATGCTTTCGGCCAACGTAACGAACTAACGGGAATCCACTACATGGAAGCACTATTTGATGGCTGGCAAAGCGTCACCGGGACGAGGCGCCTCAGCTCAGGGCCTCGGCGTTACAGATAACCGGACAGCCCGGTCCGCGACATGTACGCAGAGCTATCAGGCCGGAAGCCGGTGCATTCCAGAGCCAATACAGCATTATGCATGCATGCCACAAGTGATAAGCTTTCAGCTATGCCTCAGACTCGTGCCATATCAGTCGTGTGTGCGCACTATACTCTTCGTTCCTCAAAGATGTATATACCAACATGTCGAAGTCTCTCTGCATCCGGCAAGTCGGAAAAGCCGTCTCACAGAGGACCCCACAAATGACGCGCTTCCACAGTATGTACGTATACGTTTAGTCTGCAAAACGACGGGCTTGTTATGACTACATTAATTATAAAAGTGGGTGCCGCCTCGCATAGAAACAAAGGCTTCTTTACTACGCACGGCACACTGCAAACAGCGTTCCAGAAATGTAGATTAGCCGGTAGCAATTATATCGCTGTAAAAGTGGTTTGCGTCGCCAACAGATCGCGGTATATAGTCAAGGCGACATCGCTCGCGGACGCTCACCAGTCGAACAACCCCCGGACGAAGGCCGACTGTCGCCTACACGCGAACGACCTTTAACGCCAACGAATGGTCGAATGTCGTAAATGCAACCTTACTTGCGCGCGCGCCATATAGGGCGAGGAGTCGCAACACACTCGAGCGCGCTGTCAAGCTCTTCAACAGTCGGCTAGACTGGTATAGGTAACGACACAGTATCGCAAAAGAAACCTCAGACCCACTTGAGCCATATAGTTCAAGCTTTCGTCTGCCACCGTTGCGTATGTTTAACAAAAAGAAAAGGCGATTTTATTCTTCGAGCGTGAGTTTTGCATGCCTTTTTTTTTTCCTTCTCTCTCGTAAAGATAAGATTATCTAAACACCAAATATCTGCTGCTCAACCCATCTCTATACGATCTCTACTCCGTAAAGAGATAGCAAAGTGAACAGTATACACATAGCTCCTCGATCTGCACGTCTGTTCTCACTCAACAAGGCGAACAGCGCAGAACATGAGACAAAAGTGATATGAACAGGTCAGATGCGATACTGTCCTCTTGTTCGTGCGCCGCGCATCTGTCCTGATTGCATCACTTGTCCCACGTGGTCTGCTCTGCTCCCCATGTTGAACGCACACGCTATAGCCCAGATTAGAACTCTCGTGCGCTTCACACTGGCCCTTCCACAAGTTATGCAGGCTGCAACAAATACATGCTTCATGGTCACGTGCACGTTTCAAGGCGAGAAAGGTGCAATAAAGAGGAAGCTCTTCCACCAACACCACAAGCACACACACCGAAAACGCCACTCCGCGAATTTGTCTCTCTTCGTCGGATGAATTCGTCGAGGCTCATCTCAGCTAACTTTCCCAAGGGCGCGCGAATTCGCAAAGGCGCGCACGCTAGAATTCGCGACGCTCGAGGAAACCGTTATTCGCTTCACAAGGGCTGCTTCTCAATGCAAAGACTGAACCGGACCGGAAAAACAAAACAAAATGACGCAGGATGCGGGACAAAGGCGTGAGAAGCACCGCGCCCACGAGTCAACAGGAGACGGGAATGAGGCACGCCTATTTTCTTCATGCACCCCCCCCCCCCCCCCCTCACTCCCAACAGAGGAGAAAGATAAGGCAAGCACGTCGAACCGGACGACACCGGGGTTCCATGAAACCTGCCGGGCGTATGAACGATACCTCGCGGCGGAGAAAAAGTAAGGAAAAATTCCGGCGCCTGCGACATCTGCAGTCTGCAAGGACTGGTAGTGACGTCACCCGTGCTCGCATTCCCGATCGTAGTGGGTACTGTGACGGTCTTTAAATGCCTGTGCACGGTATGCACAGGTGTAGTACAGTTAAGGGGCATCATGGGACCAAAATGTTTCGGCGCTTTCTGGCATGGTGTCTGTTGTAGCCTGTGCATTTCTTCGAAACCTGTGAAGCGAGGTAATACAGCATTGCTTCTGCTAAAATTTATTTTTAAGCACTGTAATGGGTTCTCTGTATTTACAAGGCAACTTTTCATATCAATAATCACTTTTGTTGTTTTACCTGTACTTAGAAACACTTTGAAGAGGACCAGTACGAGGGAAATCGACAGGATGGGCGCCGTCTGTTAAAGTCAACAGCCCTACATCATCATGGACTATATTTTCGAAGTGAAAAACATTGCTAATCTGTATTTGACTGTCTTAGTTTCATTTACGGTTTTTGTACGTGATATGTGTACAGTGTTGTTTATTTTTTCAATGTAGTTATCAGTGTTCTAATGGTTATTTATGAAATGTTCTGTACTCGCTATCGATGTGTTTGGCTGATGCGACGTATTCGATGGTAGCTGATGTATGTATTCTGGCTGGATATCTTGATTAATATTACCCGCGGTTGCGTTTTCTTGTTTGCATTCTTGTTTTCGATTTATATTGTGTGTAATAAGGTTGATGTACTCACTTGAACCCCCCCCCCCCCATGTAATGAATAAATAAAAAAAAACTCTCTCTATCCCGAATTGTGTGTCGAGCCTACCTTGCGAATTAATTTTTTTTTTATCTCGTCTTTCAACATAACCTTCAGGCGCCACACAGTACATATAATTTTTCATGTACATATCTCTTTCATGATTGATTGTACTAGACATTATAAGTAAATGTATTTTGTGCATCGTTTGATCGAGTCAACAGGAGACGGGAATGAGGCACGCCTATTTTCTTCATGCACCCCCCCCCCCCTCACTCCCAACAGAGGAAAAGATAAGGCAAGCACGCCGACCGGACGACACCGGGGTTCCATGAAACCTGCCTGGCGTATGACGATACCTCGCGGCGGAGAAAAAGTAAGGAAAAGGCCGGCGCCTGCGACATCTGCATTCTGCGGCTGTAGTGACGTCACCTGCTCGGCGGTGCGGATATGCGGTGGGACGCGCCGCAGTGGACCTCTGTAGAGTGACCTAACCTCAGTAGCAGCGGCGTCCCGCCGCTTATAAGCTCCACAAGTTCAGTTCCCGGTCGCATATCGATGCGAACGAAATTTAAGGGCAGAACGCGTGTTTCAAGCTTCGGTAAATGTTCGTGGGGACACTACAGAGCAACCGTAAATAAGTTGACACTGATAAACTAGTCTCTGAAAAAGTTTCCCTTCATTTAGCGCAACGGTGTTGACTGTCTTACTAAAGAAAATGATGGTTTATTATTATTGATTTCTTTTTACTTTCGAGGCGACATCTTAGAGTAATGATATATACGCCACTGTGACGTCACGCACGTCGAAGTATATCCTCGAAACTGGGGCGTTTTGGCGTAGGAAAAGTTCTCAAAGCTTGTTAGATTGAGTCGCTTACTGTGCAATGCAGCTATTCTTTATACATACTGAACAACTATCCCGGAGTAGACGCCGTTAAATATTCACGACGTCACCGGCTAACTGGTACGGGAGATATACGGGGCGCCGCAGCCATCTGTCTATAGTCGCTTTCACGTCGTTTATGGCTAACAAAACATATTCATCATCACAGGAGCGAAATTTGATGACACAACTTAACGCATTACTCTCTAGTGAACATTCACCGAAATAAAGTCCCATCATGCACCATAACACGACTGCATATCACCCACTAACTAATGGTCTTAAAGAACGGCTGAAGTGTTTTCAAGTGAATGACGTCGACTTTGAACAAAACTGTGCACCGAAGCGTTCCTATGTATGCAAGATGTTCGCGCAACAAGGCTATCGATTAAGCTTCGTTTATTCGCGGAGCAGGCTATCTCCACTGGCACATCCCTCGCAGCCCGCGCTAAAATTTCAGCAGGTAAATCTATCAACTCTTATCATATAATGGCGGCCCATGATTTATCTTATCTGTTGGCCTCTTAAAGGATACTGCACAGTGATGACGCGGGGGAAAAAAAAGTGGCGGTCACGCCAAAGAAGCATACAGCGAACCATTGATTTAAAAGGTGTTTTCTCCGCATTGGTGCACTCAACTCGCGACAACGAATATCCGAAAAAACGAAAACGTTTCCGCACCCCGTTATTTTTAAATTAAATTATGGGGTTTTACGTGCCAAAACCACGATCTGATTATGAGGCATGCCGTAGTGGGGGAATCCGGAGATTTGGACCACCTGGGATTCTTTAACGTGCACCTAAATCTAAGTACACGGGCGTTTTCGCATTTCGCCCCCATCGAAATGCAGCCGCCGTGGCCGGGATTCGATCCCGTGACCTCGTGCTCAGCAGCCCAACACCATAGCCACTGAGCAACCACGGCGGGTCCCGTTATTTTTGTCGACAGGAGTAGCATTCTCAGTCGTATACACTAAACTCCAGGATGCGCTATAGGGCAAAACTAAGCGCAAAACGATATGACGCACGAAAGACGACCGCGACCGAAACACTTGAGCGTCGAGGATAAGCGAGAACAAAGCAAAACCGCGACAAACGCGAAAAGCAAACGAAGCAAAACGAAAACAGAGCAAAAGGACGGATTGCACAACAACGCCATCCTGTTTCCCTTCTCACAGCGGCGCATCACCTTTTATTTATTTTTTTAACTTATTTTTTGAACACGGAGCCTATTTTTTTTTTTTTTCAAGGGCACACTTATCACCGGAGCAGTTAGAGAAACAAAAGAAACAAGCAGTGGCGAAAGGGTTGCCGGCCCGCCAAACCAGCAGCGGAAAAAAGCAGCGCACATCTTGAAAGAATTCCGCCTCCCCCAGAATAACCGTCCGCCCTGGGGCTCGCGAAACAAACCCAGCCGCGAAGCTCAGAATAAACGCCAGCCAAGCACGCGAAGCCGACACTGGCACCAGAAGTTCCAGACTCCGGCGCCCGCACTCCAGGAAAGAAAGAAAAGAAAGAAAGAAAGAAAGAAAGAAGAAAGAAAGAAAGAAAGAAAGAAAGAAAGAAAGAAAGAAGATGCGATGCGAAGGGTGGGCGCAGGCGCCAAGAATCCTGCGTCCGCGCTATACAGTGGCCTGTCTGCCACCACGCGCTGCAGAGAAGCCAACCGCCGGAAGCGACGCCTAATGGCGCTATGGCGACGTCCAAACGCGACGTTGAGCGTGCAGAAAAAGAACCAACGTAACGCAGAGTGGGCCACAATGGAAAACTATACACGCGGGGCCTCCAGACTCTGCTTGAGCGCAGACGTTCCGCATATAATGATGCGAAAGACCGCGCGTGGACCGAGATGGGGTCGCACGGACGAATGCGAGCTATATAGACGCCTGAATCGTCAAACTGTGTATATGACCCGACCGTTCGTTGGCGCACGGTCAAATCGCGGGCGGCTGCCCCATGCGTGGTTGACCCCATCGGCATAAAATTTAACTCTTCGGAGGCGCGTTGCACTTCGGGCGCCAGAGAAGCGTGGTCCGACTGTATTGAATTGCCGAAAAAAAAAAGGGGGGGGGGGGAGGAAAGAAAGAAAGAAAAAATTCTTCGTACTGCGATATCGCCTCATGCAAAGTACCGCGGAATCTTACATGCTGTCCCTTCACTTGCAGTAGCCCAGTTTCGCAGGGAAATGCCACACGTGTATGTATGTATGTATGTATGTATGTATGTATGTATGTATGTATGTATGTATGTATGTATGTATGTATGTATGTATGTATGTATGTATGTATGTATGTATGTATGTATGTATGTATGTATGTATGTATGTATGTATGTATGTATGTATGTATGTATGTATGTATGTATGTATGTATGTAAAAGGGGAGAGGGCAAATAGGGCTATTTGATTTCTGAACCAAACTCTATTTTAGGTTACCGCCTAAGCTGCGGCCGCTGAGTGCCATAGGAATTGTGAAAGTAGTCACAAATAGGTTTGCAACCACTATATGGCATTCGAATGCGCATTACAAATGGCCGATGAGTAGATTTGAATGAAGGAATGAATGAATTCTAGTGTTTTACGCACCAAAACAACGATTTGATTAAACAGCAGATTTCGAGAGCATGGACTAGAAGGCAAGCAACTATTCGGCGGCGGAAGAACCCGACGCAGCGCCACCGCCGACCAGAGCATTTTTTAAAACCTTCAGACACCACAAAGTTTCTAGCACAACACGTGCGCCTCGAAGAGCTAGATGGCTTTCGACCACCAACCCTCCCCCGTTCGACAGGGAAAAAAGCAGGTAAAAGAATCAAAGAAGGTTATTTGCCAGAAAACGGCAGAAAGAGTTCATTCGGTCCATCAAAGGAATGATGCGCTTGAAGGCGCGCGCATATTTGTTGCAGTGGGGATATTTGGAGAGCATCTGCTGTTTCTTCGCGCAATTCCGTAAAGAACAAAGACAGAAACCGGCGCAACGTGCGGCGGATATATAGTACACATGGCTGTATACGTTTACGCCGACTCGGTATGTGTGTGATGTCCAGTGTTGAGCCATGTCGTGGGATGACGTAGTTTCATCCCACGAAACGGAAGACTGCGGGATACATATACTTGGAGAAAAACCACTTCTGCGATTAAAAAAAAAAAGCAAGAAAGAAAAGATATAGCGATTTCAACAGCAACTTTAACTATACTCCCACTATAGTACTCGGCATCAAACTATATACCCCGGAATATATACGTTGCCATTTTTACGTCCAGCTGCTTGTCCCATAGCGGCCAGACAGCCGCATGCAGGTCACAGCTGCTACCCGATTCTCGCACGATGCAAAGCTGCACGTTGCATACATGTATGTGCTGATGATGCTTCGATTTTTATGGCGCAAGGACCAGTTATGCATATATATATATATATATATATATATATATATATATATATATATATATATTCTTCAATATACTTTCTGTCTCGTGATATCTTGCAGCAAATTCTTTGAAGAAACCCTATATAGCCCAACGTACCATTTTTCATACGCTCAATTTGATACCTCCTATTTCTTAACTATGATTTAAGCGCGAACAAGCTAACGCAGAACGCATAGTAGCTGTCTCTCTCCTATTATATATATATATATATATATATATATATATATATATAATGTGTGTATTTCTAGAGAAGGTTATTCTAATTTCCCTTTACACAGAATGGTTATTGGTCTTTGTGGGGTTACAAATGTAATAAATCTGGCTCTTGCTTCAGAAAACGGCGTGCACTTTAACGGGCGTTTACCTTGACGATGAATAATGCGCAAACCGAGAAATTCGCAACAAGAACGACAGCGAAATTAATAAACATACATAAACAAAGAGATCACACACACACACACAAAAAAAGAAGAAAAAAACCTCGCATTCGAATATATTAACGCAGCTTGTGGTCCTAAGGGCCCCGACGTTTACAGAGCGACGATCGTGCTGTGCTTGTAAGACGGTCTACATAGCAAGCCTCCCTTTGTTTTATGCAATTAAGGTCGACAGGTGAGCGCGAGAATTTTTGCAGCGTTACGGACGCAAACTACTCAGAGCGCAAATGTGCATATACACTCGGTAACCGTTAGCTAGGTGTTCGCGAAATGGGGGTCGGTGAACTAGGAGCACCATTCGCTTCCTGTAGAGAAGACGACGAAAGAGGTTAATTACACGAGGAAAGTGACACTATAGCACTGCCCACCACGGCAAACATCAGCGAAGCACACAGGTTTGTTGAAATGCGTGTCATCGACACGCCGTTCATCCACACACACCCTCTCACCTGCACACTCCGGAATGCGCAATGGCGCATATCAAGGTCCGCGCGTCTGCCGTTCCGTCATGTTAATCCGATCCATTATGTACTCCTTAATAAAAATTACATGTCTGTCTTGGGTGCGTATAACCACGTAAGTGCGGAGTAGTTGGTATACAGCACTACTGGCCCGTGAAAAGCACTTCCGTATAGACTTTGTTGCACATTCGCAACACGACACGTTGTTCGCAATACGACGTTCTTTGCAATACGACACGTTGTTTGCAATACGACACGTTGTTTGCAATACGACACGTTGTTTGCAATACGACACGTTGTTTGCAATACGACACGTTGTTCGCAATAAGACACATTGTTCGCAATGTGTCCATAAGACACATTGTTCGCAACACTGGTCGGCCGCATTATGTCATCATCTCGCGAGCGAGAGCGCTCAACGCCTTTGCAATAAATGTATTCTGAATTCCAGTCCAAGTAAGTTGCTCATGCAACCCTGCAAACTCAGCTACAATGGAACATACACCATGTATACACACGTCGCAGTGGCTCACGAGGTCGCGGGTGCGATCCCCGCTCGCGACGGCCGCATTCAGATGGGAGCAGAATGAAAAAAGAAAAAAGAAGCCGCTGGCGTACCGTATTCTATAGGTGCGCGTTAATGAAACCCCAGGTGCATGTTAAAAATTGAACCGGAGACGACCTCCACTACGCGGCGTCCCCCCACATATATATCCAACTGTGCAGCGTTGCAACGCGTAGGTTAAGCCCTTTAATTTAAACTCACAAAATCTTAATGTATGACTATTTCATACGCTGAGTCTGATGTTCCAATATGCTGTTATATGCACCGGAAACTTCACGCAAAGCTTATAGTAGCGTTTTTTGACACGCTGGAGCGAACTTTCAGTCGTGAATATAGCTAACAAAATTAATTACAAATTTATTACAATATAAAATTATTACAAATTTATTACAATATTAATTATTTGTTATATCAAATAACAATTGTTTGTATAACAGTTCTTTTGTAAGAATATAATTTCCACGGGCAGAAATAAAGGTGATCAAGCTGCTCTGATTTTTGTTAATGTGAAATGGTGTTTATATAGGCTTTGTGGGGTCAATTTCATAACCTATTTACAGGAGCAGATATGTCAATACTGCTTTCTTTCTCTCTCAAGAAAACGTCGAAGATGAAACTCTAAAATCGGCGTAGAGTCGAGGATGTCGTACGCAACAGACCGTCTGAGGGTGCGGTTTGAAGTGACGAGAACTTGCAACTCGGGCACGCCGCCACTTAAAACCAGACACGTTTGAGAAACGGCAGCTGCGAACGTAAGAGCTGACCGACAGGCGGCCAAACACAGATAAGCTTCAGACGCCAACGTTTGGACAAGGGGACTTGTCAGCGGGCGCAGCGCGATTAAATCACGGAAGCCCACCGACGTTACGCTCTGTATACGCCGCGAAGCGCCGCACATTTTAAGTCGCTCACCATGCGCAGTCTTAAAAAATCGAATTAAAGCTTGCTCTCCAAAGCTACCGAATTACCTCGCATATAACCGGGCCTCGAATTTAGGCCGACGCGAAAGAGCGAAATTGCGAGAAGCCCCTGGCTAATACGGGTATACCAGCAGCATAAATTGAAACGCGAGTAGAAGAAAGGCAAAACGTTTTCATTTTTCATTTTCTCTTGTAGTAATCGACCTTCCGCCGCAAAATTAAGAAAAAAATAAAGACCCGAAAGTATATTTCATCATTCTAAACTGATTCAGTGTTTTACTGCAATAGCAATTATATGGACACTCCAAGCGGATTTCTGCCGTCGGCGTCGCCGTGAGGTTCCGTATAGAGTCCAACGGCGATGAAATGATCGAAACTGATCAGAACGCCTCTTGTGGGTAATTACACGGCAGTGCGATGTGCAGTCACTCGTTAACATGTTTATAAGCGTAGCGTAGTTCTCGTGGCATGACCCTGTCTTTGTTTTGGATTTAATCAAGCCACGGTTACAAACTGAGGCGATTCTGGAAAAGTAACAACTCATTCTAATCCGTTCTCGACTTTTTTTTTTTCAAGTTTGAATTTCCGCTGACCCTGCACTCAATTATACAAGCTGACCGAGGAAAATAACGCGCCTGTTAAGACCGACTTCGATAAATTTCGATATCTCGGCATCGGCTTACAGCTTAGACGCGAGTTGATACGGCAGCATTAAATAAAACGCGCTTTAATTTGATTTTCGGGACCATGCTTGCGAATCTACTTGCGGCGGGCTTCGCGTCGTAAACAGAGCGTAGCGTCTGCGTGTTTCCGTGATTTAATCGCGGCGCCGCTGATGCCTCAAGATAGGAGTGCGCCTATATGTGGAGACTGCAGGCGCACCTCAAGTGCGTCAGCGGCTCGAGACCGGTACGTTAATGCATGTTCTATCGATTTATCCACACAGACCTATACCTTCCTTATTGACGATCTATCCAATCACTAGGTATAGATAGATGAAAGACTTTACTGCGCTAAAAGACATCAGCGTATAGTTTCTAAAGTCGTCAACGTGTATACTAATGTTGTTTGACAATCTTTTTAAAACGAAACAAAGCCTTAAAAAAAAAAAAAAGGCTGCATCAGACTGCCATATGTTTTCGTCTATTTTAATTATACAGTGACGCGTTTCACTCGGAAAGCCCCGAGTTTGACGCCAAGAAAGAGTGGCCTTGCTGCAAGAGGTTTTGTTTTGTTTTCCGTTCAATCAAGTCGCCCATTATAGCTATCAGAATTTCTCCGAGCGAGACTGAGTAAAATAAAAACACATCTCTGTTGCGGGTTTCTTTCACGCTATGTACTGCCCTCTACCCGCCCCCCTACCTGCCTTTCCCTCTCAAGAATTAAAAAGAACAAACAGAAACACATAGCGGCAGTTATCCAGACTGTCAATAAAAGAATTGATTAATAGTGGTCGAAATAAGGAATGTCGCTGGAGTCAACGTTTCAACGAGACGCAACAGGTTATTCGTGCTTGCCTTCGTCAGAGCATTTCAGGACAAGATAATGCATCTCGCAAACAGAAAGCCGCGCGCTCGAGCACGCAAGATAAATCGAAGCTAAGGTTGGGGAAGTCTGACACCGCCGCCGCACCCTGAAATTAAACAGCTGGTCACTTGCAAACAAATGTATCAGTTAGCGCAGATGGCCTCCGCCAGTACAAGATCGGGCAAGAACGGTTGGACGAAAGAGCATACCATTCAAAGCAGAAATAACAGAGAAAAAGTGCAGAGCGTTACCAGGCCTCTATACACGCACCGGCGTCGCTCACAGATTAGTCGCGCAAGCGACGTAAGCTAATGACGCAAACCGAGAGCAGGCACATATGGCTGCTTCGGGCGTAAGCTATTTCGCCGAGGTTACAAATAATAAAAAAAAAGACATCCACTGAAAAGGGCCCCTCGGTGACCTCTGCATGGATAACGTTTAATGGCTAAGCGTGGAGCCACGGTAAGAACAGATTAGAGGCTAGCGTACGTACTACGCGGAGATCAAGCGTCGATCCGCGGGATTATAAGAGTGTCGGTTGCTGCTAGGCGCTTATCTCCCTATCGGCATCTCTGGGTGCGATAAAGCAACGTAACTAAGCCAAGCGATATGATGTATAAAATATGCCCCCCCCCCCCTTTTTTTTTTTTACAGCTCTCAGCAACGAAGCAGCTGAGGCACGCACCAGAACACTCTCCACGACTCCCCCTTACCCTTTAAACTAGCGCAGTAATCATGGAGATAATGACAAGGGAAGCAAGAGCGACAGAACGGGTGACAGTTGACATCCGGCAGCGAGGACACTTTAAAGGTGCGCCTGAAGAGGGGAAAAAAAAGTGAACTTTCTTAATCTAAGAAACGAAATCTATCGGATAATATGCTGGGCTGCATACTATGAATCTACGTTATCACTTAGGCCCATGAGTTCAATAAAATTCAAAAGAAGAGAACAAGGATGGTGGTGCAGGGCAAGGAAGGGAAGGGGTCGAAATCAGCTGCAAAGCTGTCGCGGTTCAAACGTTCCTGGCATCTGTTTCTATTCGTTGTCAGCAGTGCAGCGAGTTAAAAACGAAAACAGAAAGAAAAAAGAACACAGAAAAGGGAAGAAAGCGGAATGCGTGCAGCTGTTGCGCCAAGTTCTGAATATGCGTTACACAACTATCGTATATCGGATGAGCTCTTCATCATCTGCGAGCAGAGCGCGGGGAAAAAAAAAAAAGGGGGGGGGGGGGGGAGGGAAACCGTCGCACCACTTGTTACAAACAAGGAGGATGGAGAGCGGAGGCACTCCTCGCCGGATGTCCCGTGTCATTTTATTCGCTCGCTGTCAGCGCGCAGTTGAGGACGCAACTGTCGCGCGCGGCCAAGGACAATGGCCAAGGACGCACATTCCTCGCCAAAAGTACTCGGGACGCACAGAGCCGCCCACTTGCAAGTCGAACGGCATTTTATGCTACAACTCTTGCTGCTCCAATTAATGCCCTGAAGAATGCGCAGGGGTGGAGCACCGCATTTTCTCGAAGATACACCGGGACACTTTCTTCGAAAAAAAAAAAAAAAAAGAAAGCTTCCGACGCTTCACGCAAGCACATGTACGTCAATGTTGTACACACGTCCCTAGGTGGCGTTGCGGAGGCTGTGTGTCGTAGTTGCGTTTTTAAAGTTTGATCACTTCTGGTTCTTTAATGCGTATTGTACTGTCGATACACGCAAACACTTTTGCATTCCGACCGACAACTGCCGCCGGTGCTTACGAATCGAATCTGTAACCTCAATCGTACCATGCAAACAGAAAAACAGGGCTGTAATCTCGATCAATCACTTTCGTAGGTGTTTTTCACTTTTGCATGACGTAACGTACAGCACGATGCATAAATTGAGCGATAGCCATACCGCCAATATAATATGCACTTGCGCCGACGTGAAAATCATACTGACGGTGCCAGTGCTTTCATCACAAGAGTGATCGATTGATGATATATATACAGCCCCGGATCTCCCGCCTTTAAAGAGCATCGCAGAGCCAGCTGAAGAGCCGCACCAAACGACCCACTTATAATATCTCTTAGCACGCATCTAGTGGTATATATATATATAACAATTTGACGGAGGTTGCACGATGTGTGCGCGTTTGAGTGATTGACCGCGTTTAACGTCCGAAAGAAGTTATACAAGGCTACACAGCTAGGCTACAATAAAGACTGTAACGAAGACAAAGGTTTTAGTTTTTGTCGACCAGGGGTGCGCAGAAATCACAATACCGCCGCCATCCAAATGCAGCTGCCGCTGCAGGGAATCAGACCAACGACTTCGAGCACGGCATTACATATACAGTATACAGCCACCTCGGTGCGAGCGTACCGCACATGGAAGACAAGTGTTTCAGCACCGACCGCAATTTAGATATCGCGGCGTACGACATTCGTCCTACTCATACTCGACTTTCGTGCTTTCATCCGTGCTACTCGTTCAATGGAAAAGAAAGTAAAGCTCGCCAACCACGATGGCAATGTATAAAACGCGACTATATACGCAAGAAAACGGAAGCTCATTTGGTCTATACAGGACGTCATTTAGCTACGAAGCCGCCAGGAATCTAACACGTCCAGACGAAGGGTGAAAAGCTATATATAACCCTGATCTGTTCCCAAACGCGCGTTACACTTGCGACTTCACTCCAGGACGAACATTTGAAATGTGTTTCGAACATGAAAGGCCGTCCGCTTGGTAACCAGAAAAGTGCATACCGTTTTTAACAGCGGAGCTGTTTAAGCCGGCCGTAAGTCCGCCGCGCGTTAACAAAAAATGCGGGCCGATCTAGCTGGCGGTAGTGCAGAAAGGATCCAAACGCAATTGCACATACCCCTCCGAACTAGCGAAGCTGAGCCTGGATGTCTAGCTAAGCATGGTCGATACTACTTAAGCTTAGTCAGTCATCGATAGCCAATCAATATCTAATCGATAATCGATCAATAATAAATAACTTCCGGAAAATGCTGGGGATGACTTGGTAGTGCTTAGCCTAGCTAGCCCAAAAGCCAGGATTAGCTAGGTGCCCATCAGCTCCGCTGTCTCTTTGGCATTTCGCCTCCAGAGCAAGCTACGCTAATTTTGTGTTTTTTTTTTTTTCCTCAGATGCCGAAGAGGTGCACCGCTGACTGACTATCCAGTTCTTTCTCGAAATAATCGGGTTCCATATAGACATGCAAAGTACGCGGAGCGGTCCAAGCTGAGAACGTTCAATCATTGTTCAGGCGAAATTCAGCGTCTCCTCTACACACAGAGCCATATGGCTGACATGACGCGTTATGCAAACACCCCCTTGAAGTAAACCGAGCCCGCAAGCATTCATCCAAATCTGCACAGTTATCAGCGCTAAAACGGAAACTATAGGTTCGCTCCAAGAGTTAAGTCCGTGCCACACATCGACCTATAGGGCCCCTGTCAACAGCACACGTCCGGGTCACCGCAGCGGCACCGGAACCCCACAGATATGAAGGGCACACACATAACGAACATATACATTAAAGAAAGCACGAAAAGCGCACTGTCCCCTGACGCGGTCGATAACGCGCGTCAGACAAACGTAGCAGTATATTCCGCACGCCCGCGCGAGGCACCAAACACCGGAACCACGAGCAATTTCGGGCAGCGCGCTGGCCGGGGTAGGTGCATTCCATGGGCGCCGCGCCGACGCGAACACAGCTATTTTTTTTTTTTTGTTTCACATCGCTGAGTGCTAGCTGCCTCCGCGAAAGAAGAATCCAGCGAACGAAAGCAAAAAAAAAAAAAAATGCAGAACGGCAAACAGACGCGCAAAGCATAAAGAATCACTGACGAAGCGCCTCCGGCCATACAACGCGCGCAGGCGAGAGCGCTCGTAATAATGACAATAATAAACGCGGTGTCTCGTAAAAGCGAAAGGAAAAAAATGCAGCAATTCTGCGAGACCGCATATATATAGAGAGCAGTAAGCATATATAATATGACCACTAGAGAAAGCGAGCCTTTACTACACAAAGAATTAAAACGAGAACTTTACTAGACATAATTGTACGGTTTCGTCTAATCGCGCAGCATACACTTGGAGAACGCGCGTTATCTCCAACGATCGGCGTTTTAAAACCACGCACGTACGCGCCGACACAGCCGCGCATAAGGCGCATCCACAGAACAGCTGCTGGGTGGAAAAATGCACATAGAACTCGCAACAATGCGTTGCATTACGGCCACAAAGAGGACGCAACGGCATACTAAACACGCCTCCGCGCACACTTGCTCCAGCTATTTAAAAGAAAACCTGTCTCGTTGCATCCAAAGTGCCGCTTTTTTTCTCGTCTTCATTCGGCATCGGTGGCAGTCTGACATTAAAAGAGAGAGAGAGAGAGAGAGAGAGAAATAGAAAATATGCCCGGACGTTTTCTTGCGTTTCGTCCAGCCACACGCGAAGGTGACGTCACACGTAGATGCTCCTCCTCACGCATGCAGCTGTCAGCGCGCGGCTTCTTCCCGTGACAGGCCGGACAAGATGGCAGAAAGGAAAAGGGGTGGGGAGGGGGTGGAGGGAGAGACGGGGGAGGAGGGGGCGAAAGTGCAAAACATATTTGCCGCCTCCCTGTGGGTCTCTCCTCTGTACGCGCGCGGTCAGCTGCCAAGAACGTGACGCCGATTTAGCGCGCGTAAATATATACAGTCGCACGAGCGCCACCAGAACGGTCGCAACAACCACTTCCTTTCGTCAAGCAAAAGGGCAACAAAACCCTGCGCAGAGCGTCATGCAGTGTTAAGCTGCGGGCCAAGAAAGAGACGCAACACTTTCGATGACCATAGCCGCTCTCTCTACAAGCAAGTAAAGATGCTCACCGAAACCGGTGCCAAGTACCGACGTCAAGCCGGCGTTGTCGTTGGCCGCCACCAGCAGCTTGGCATTCGGCGCAAGCCGCGCCGCCGGCTTCTTCTCCACTGCGTTGCCGCAACAGCGCTCGTCTCTCATGGCACCGCGCGCGCCGCTAGGCCTTTCCTCCGAAAATCCTCATCGGAGGCAATCCACAGACACCGAAGCGAGCTCTAGGAGACGACGACGATGCACTTAAACAACAAGCACGGCGGGTGTTGTCACACGAGATAGCGGCGCCGCACACCCGAAAACTGCTCCGTCAAATCCCGCGCTGCGCACAATCCGGGCGAAGAGGACGACACATATTCCGACGACCGCGCGGCGGCACGCAGATGGAAGCAAGAAGGGACGCAGCACAATCCTCGTGTTTCCAGGTCGAGGCTCGCCTCCCGCTTGATGCGTTACGTGGGCGGACACTGTAAACGGGCAAGTTAAGCCCACAGGCGGCCGCAGAACGCAAATTACGGGCGCCCAGCGCCGGCTAAGCGCTGGGTAGAGACCGCCGGGAGGAAAAGAAGAGATGGTTGGGGCATCCGCGCAAATCGAGCGCCGGCACCGATGCTCGCAAACTGCGCCTCCACAGGCTCCTTCCTCTCCGGAGGAGGAGGAGGATGACGTAGAGAGAGAGAGGAGGGAAAGGCGCCGAGCAAAAACGGGAACGGTCCGCTCTCCAGGCTTGGCGCTTCGATGCGCTGCAGTTCTTTTGCGTTAATTCTCGTTCTCTCCCTCCTCCAACACTCTTTCCGCCGCCTTCGTTCGCTCCGTGGTGGAACACTGCATCCTCTGCTCGTGTTTTGCTGGCTCGAGGCAGGCAAGCGAGGCTCCGCTGAGCGCAGTAGCAGCGGGGGAGCGGGCGGCGCGGCCGCTCCCTCACCGACGGCAGCATGACGTCATCCGGCCGGCCCCGTTCCATCTTTTTCCGCTGCCGTCGTTCTCTCTAGCCGCTCCGGCGGTCGGCTCCGGCTTCAACCGCGCTTGCAAGGAACCTCAAAGCTTCTCACACATCGTGTGGGGTGTGCCGTTCTCCTCGCCTACTAGTATACTAGTTATACACTTGTGTCCCCGTGTACTCGTTTACCGTCTAGCGCACCTGACGTCGAGCGAACGCACGTTTCCGTACGCCTGTTCCAGGCATTACACAGTGCCAATTACTGGGGCTCGGCTCATCTGCATTCACAGTGCCCCCGCGAAGCCTGTCCGGCGCACCTGACGCACGATGGAAGACAGGCGTCCAAAACGGAGTCAAGGATACGCGGCGCGCTGGGGCATTAAAATAAGTCGAGAAACAAAACAATCAACATGGGGAAACAAAACAATCATACAAAAGGGATCGCGCTCCTCGAGGAGCAAAGGTCGTCGCGGTTATATCGGCGATCTCAAGTACTAAACCAAAACATACGCATTGGCTGTGGACAATTAAGGTTACACTGACCGTAAGGTTACACTGACCGTAAGGTCAGTAAAGGGTTGGAGCACAATGTGCTATTAAAGGACACTTTGCACGGTCACAGTCGTACACCGCATGCCAAGTACATTTTCCAACGACCTCCAGAGCCCCGGGGTCCTTTAGAGCAGTGGGCGAGAGGCGACTAAGCGGAAGAAAGATAACGGTAAAGATTGCATGAGATAATGGTTAACACTGTACGAACAATAAGCAAAATGACCTGAAATCAATAGTACCTAACCTTTTCCCATCCGTTGTTTCGCTTTTAGGCAAGCGAAAAAAAAAATTATTCGCTCCATTCGGAATGAAGTGGTATACAGGCGGACGCGGCGAATTTTGCAGGCTGATTTCAATTCACTGCAGCCTCTCCTTGAGAGCCAGAAAACAAGGAAATCATATTTCTTAGCTGCAACTAACTATAAGTAAAGGTTTACTGCATATTTTTTAAGCAACAAAATACCTTTACAGTACACTGTAAACTAATAAACAGCCTTAAAAATGAATAAGGGTGTAACTAACTCGCATCCTTACACCCTGAAATGATGTAAGGGTGGGCGTTATGACAGATTTACACCCTTTTTTTTTTACTTTTGTAAGGGTGTAAGTTATCTTACAGTGTACCACCGTGCACACAGACTGCGCATACGCATTCTCAATTCACTTCGGATGTCACGCAGATCCTCCGCTAGACGGCAAACACTCTGACCGCCGATGCAGACATGGCTTCGCTCGCGAAATAATTGTGCGAACCGAAGTGATGACTTACAGCGTGCGCGATAACTCCCCGTTGTGAACAGCTTTCACGAGGCATTGAGGCGGGAAGTTCATTGTCTCTGCGACAGGTGATTCGGACCTAATTCTCTTGAGCGCCGCGGTCTCTCGTACAGACCGCGATAAGTGGCCAGCATTCCAATGCGCGTCTCTTAATGGCTATGCTGTGTTGGTCTATATGGCCATATAAGTGCCAAGACCAGCAACAAAAGAAAGGGAATGTTGCGAATTCATGCCGCGCGAAGACAGCGCTGTGTGAAGCGACGCGTGCGGATGCCGCCATGTTGTCTCTGGTGCAAACGAATAATGATCGCGCAGAACCTCTTGAACTCAAGCGCAGGCGAATCGAATGTACAGTACTGTGCACATTCTTAAAAACGATTCTGCATGTTACGTTTTTCGGGATTATACTTGTTTTTGTTCTTTCCGGCCATTGTCTTATAGGAACAATGTATTTCGTACAATACGATTTTCGGATGCTACGTTTTGTTTTCCGGTCCCCGTGAAGATAGTATCAACGAGATTCCATTGTACCTAGCTCGCAAGCGAACCAACATAACTGTGACAACTGTAACTTCACCGCAGAAAGAGCTAGGTGTCTGATAAAGGCACGTCAGGTAAACGTCTAAGGACGAGAAATTCTGTTTAGGGGCCCTTCTGGCGACGCCTCAAAACTTCAATCTATGCCAGAAGACAACACAGATGTTTCGTTGACTTAGCATGTACCTCTCGACTAACGAATCCAAGACTATTGCGCAAGAGAACGGGTACGCGAAGTTTTTGGTTCACTTCCGCGAATACGTATACGGTCAAGGAAGCAATATCCCAATTCTCGCACATACTAGTATAACGAACAGGCTCGGCCCCAGAGGACCCGGCCGGATTCGTACTTATAATCGTCCTTTGCCTTCAACATAAATCCAAGCTGGAAGCCACGCCTCGTCTTCCTTCCTATGTGTCTCGTTCGTAGGCTGTATACGCAGTATAGTTATGACACGCACCTACCAGCTCAGTACAAGCCCTGCTGGGGTCTCTACGAGTGCCCATAAATACTTAAGAATGCCGCAGTATCTCTACAATAAAAAGGCACTTATACGCTAAAGTATATGCGATTTTATTTTAGCCAGCATCCAGACCACGAAATTGCTTATGCTCGTCGCAACGTGAGCGCGACACACCAGGTCAACACATAAACGTATATACGTGGTTGCGCAACACCCATTTTTGAAGGTCGATGGGAACGAATCAGAAATACAAGTTTCGCGTACGCATAGCACCTTTAACGGTGCGACCCACATAACAACGACCGGCAAAGATTAACGGCTCAACCGCGCCACTCCCACCGCGCACTGGCCGAGAACCGCTACTAGATAGTTCCTGCTCGAAGCGGGGACCTGCTGTGACCGCGGTGACGCAACACGCAAAGCACGTACTCGGAAGCATCTTCCTCAATGAGCTGCCGAGTTAATCGTCCCCCGTCGACACGTAAACCAGCGGTCACGCTCGAGGGAGCAGCGCTAACAGCCCGCCGCCTTTTGTTTAGCGGTATTTAGCGATATGCAGGAAGTGACCGCCAGCGGGAAGTTACGCGCGCCTGTCGGAAGTGACGTCATCGAGGCTAGCACAGCTGCTCGCACGTCGCGCACAGCGAGGACAGCGCGTTGCCGGCAGGAAGCAGCAACTTCTACACACACGTAAACCACAAGCGGATTGTCAAAAAAAAAAAAAAATAAGGAAAGAAAGGAGTCACAGGTATAAATCTGCCAGAGGGTAGATGTAGAAAGTGGGTTAGCTATATGTAAACCATACGTTGCTATAGTCCGCGTACATTGCAGCCAGCAATGTTCGCTTTTATTAAACAAATTGCAACAGCACCACTTACGACAGGAACGAGCAAACACAGAATACGTACCGACTACCAACAGGGCATGCATGAATTGCATGCTGTAATCCATGTAATAAATTCAGTTGGTAGTTAGCTGCACATGTCCTGTGTTCTCTCATGCAATTCAGCTAATAAAGCCAGCTTAAAATTAGCACGCATCCTGTGTTCTCTTTCTGGTCCCTGTTGTGGTGCTGTTTCAATACGAATCATTAACAACTTGCACAATTTGTCATCCCCAATCACCATTTATTAACATATTTATATAGTTTTTTTATCGCACAGCGCTCCGGAAGCGGCACAGCGGGGGTATGAACTGACCCAACGGTATACAGATTCAGGTCACTCTCTGGCCAATTAGTCCGCCACGTGACAATGCGCACCATTATCTAAGGCGAGTGAATCGGGGTATATGTCAGCATACTTCGCCGCAGGGTACAATACGGAACGACAGCTACAGGCCTCTCGCACGTTCATCCAAGCTAGAGACGGTCGAGAGATTTAGATTAGGCGGCCCCAACGCTTGCGTCGCCCTAATCTAAAACTATCTACAGTCGCGAATGTCCCAGCCTTCTGTGCGACTTCCCGGAGTGGAGATCTCTGGTAAAAACAGTCCCACTAGATTTAATCCTTTAGTTATTTTGCCGCATAGGAGTGAACTACGTGCTTATAGGTTAAAAAGAAAATGGGGCACGAGATACCTTAAACGATAAGCCGTGAAAACAACTCTGCGTCGCGCGAGCTATCGAGTTCAATGCCGGCTAGCTACCGCAACTATAGCGGACTGAGCGGTCTCTATACAAGGCGTCAAAAATGCTCGAACCGAAACGCCGGCGTAATAAAGCCGCGAGCAAACGCAGTCTGGAAAGGGAAGAGAGGGGAGGGGCGTTTCTGCGCTGACAGGTCGCGGCTCTGACAAATCGGCCATCGTCCATCACGCACGCGCAGACACGCCGTAATCGCGCGCCACCGAGCACAAAAAAAAAAAAAAAGAAAAAAGGGCGCGGAATAACCCGCTGGAACGGCACGATAGACGTTCTCGGCCGCAGCTTCCAGGACACCCTGCCTCAGAGCGTCGTTCGCGAAAGAGAGGAAGAGATAGCACACGCGCAGGCGCAAGCGACCCAATACAGCAGGCGGCGTGGGATCCGTTGGATTTGATCCCGAACGCCCGAAGAGGTATAGAGCAGTCATTGGTCTCTCTATGCGTGCAGTGAAGGGGCTCCGCGGTGAACTGGCGGCGAGGTAGGCAGGTACGCGTAGAGCTCCTCCGACGGAGACAACAAAGTGCCATACCAGCAGCAGCGCCACTCTGCGACTAAACTAGGACAAGCGTGGGCAAGCGTCTTCTGGGCCAACGCAACATACATACATACACACACACACACACAAGCGCGGCAGGAGATGGCAGGAGGCGTTTCTGGTTTAGTTCCACGCCGTCTCGAGCACTGCATCAACGCGCAAGCACATACGCCAGACACAGACACACAGGCGCTCGAGAAAGCGGTCCCTTCTTCCGCAAGCACGGTTGAGAGAGGGAGTGAGAGCACAAACAGGAAGGGCGCACCTTTCTTAGACAATAAGAAAAAAAAAAAAAAGGACAGCTCCGTCTGTGTTTGTGTCGCGCTGTGTGCGTGATGCCCATCTCATCGCCCCACTTTCAAAACTGCGCACGCGCACCCGTCATCCATTTGCGCAACAGGCGCATCTTTTGAGTGTGATGAGATGCGATCAAGATGTATATGTATACTATGCGTGCAAAGCGACGGAGAGGCGGTCCAGGAAATGCAGCAATTAGGAGCGTCGTGCCCGGTTTGCGCCTCTCAATGTGCCTTTCGCAGGTCGGGAACGAACGAGAATATCATCATCTCTCTCTACATAAGCGGCAAGAGCGAGATACACACAGGCGCGGCGCTGCCTCGATTCGCCACGATACGCCTTTCTTCTTTTGTTCCAAGTCCGCGCCTATATGCATATATACATAACGGGCGACGAGGGTCTTGTGCACAAGCGAATTCGCATTTCGTCTCCCGATGGGAATTACTGCCACGGAAACTACAACGAGGAAGGATATTTTTCTCCGTTACAGCGCGCCGCCGGAGCCTATAGCCTCGCGCCAACGCTCTCTTTTGGCTCGCGGACATAAGGACAACTCGTTCACAGGCGGCGCGCACTAGGAAGTTTTTCGCATCCTCACTTTCAGAGGCATTGTTGAACGTAAAGGAACTTGCTTCGCACCCGGCGTTTCCTCCAACAGTCGGTCATCGGTCAGAGAGTGAGAATGCAAAGGAGGGAGAGAGAGAGACGCAAAGGAACAACGTGAGAGGGTTGTTCGCAACTATAGCGCTGCCCCCGCTGCAGTGATCATGTGACCCGAGATATCGGGAAGCATGCCGACAGCGTTAACGTTGTCGTAAGACGAGCGTTTTAGCACTGCGGTGTGGGCACCCGTACGCCGTGGTTGTCTGGCCCTGCCCGACATGACTGCGTTTTGTATATTTGCCTTTAGCCTGCCTATTTCATATACTTATGCCCATTTGCTACTGTACTTCTACGTCGTTATGAGCCGACATGTAGTTTCTATACTATAATGTATACGCTATTGTTGTTGTGCACGATTGTCGCACATGAGCAGCCTGGCCGGCAAACAAGCACTACACATGCTTCGGTTGGCCAGTTAACATTTATCGCGTGCATTCCTTCATGACAATTAGTTTTATTCGCCTTGATAAATGCATAACAAATATTTCTGGGCTCATGTCCAATTCTGCTCGTCTGCCTTCTGGTCGTCTATCATACTTTGTCAACGCATTACATCTTTTTTCTTGTTCGAATAAATAAAGGTATAGGACGGGAACGATGCCGCAACAGCGGTGGTCAATCAATCAAGTTATTACATTTCAAGTTAATTACAGCATAGAAAACATACAGGCGAGGGTCCCAAAGCACAAGACTACAACGGGACCCTAGATCGCTCTATGAACAGTTTTCCGCATATATAGTTACATATTTTGTTTCGACAACGGTACTGCATTTCATTGCAACCATTCACACTGGATGTGTGTACGTAATGCAGGAGAGGCACAATTCCTTTCATCGACTTGGCCTGCTCACCGTTCAAGTGAAGCAAGATAAACAGGGTGTTTCAGCAAACACTTTCAAAAATTTATACAGGTTGCCTGTGGCAGTTATCACAATTCTACTCGAAGAGGCGGACATGCGAAAAAAATATATATATAACCCATAGTCGACTAATTGACAAAAATCACTAATTAAGTTGTAAAATCACTAATTAAGTTGTAAACTAATTACTTTACGGCCCATATTGAAATTTACAAATTCTAGCCGTGGAGTTCGCAAGGCGGATAACTAATTCTCAGGATGACACCAGTTTCGAGATATTAATTCCCGAACTTTGCGGAGAAATGCATTGGCGTTCCAGTTACTTTCTTAACAAAACGCCATTTTAGGCACTCAAGCACTAAAGCATGTAGTTGACGTGTGAATGAATGAATGCATAATAGAATGATAAGAGAATTGTACGTGAGAAAAAAAGGGACGAGCTCGTATGAATAAGCGTAAATACCATAGGACACCTTTTTTTACGTCTGAAATGGGGGAAAAGAAATTTCAAGTTTCTGTCTAGACGCCAAAGTAGACGCAATCATCGCTAGCCTCGATCGAGTACTGTGGCAAGCAGATTGAAGGAACAGGAAGTAAAGATCGTTGACGTGAAACGCAAGGGCAATAAATTTAGCTTTAGCTGGATTAAGCTCTAACCAGAATTCTAGCCCGACACGCCGAGAGGTGCGCGCCCCCTATAGAGTCGATGTCACGTACACACAGCCTGGTTGACGACGCGACGGCCCATGCGAATCCTGCGACGACGGAAATGACCGAGCAGTATTTTGGTCTCAGCACATCCGGGTCCTTGCCTCCTGCGCGGGAGCCCGTGAAATTTATGGCGCCCTCATGATGGCGCTCGGCTCCTTTCTCTTTCCGCTGTTGTTGTTGTTCGCTATACCGCGCATACGAGGGTCCACGATGCGACGGCCATACAGCGCCTGCTGCACGAGAACGACAACAAACCTGCCGCAAAATGCAGAAATGGTGCTGGTGCCGTACCCTGGAGTGACCCGCTTTAAAGATTTCACTTTCGGCGCGCTTCTTTAATTATCTGCCACAAGCCGGCGACAAAATTAGCGGTGCGCCTCGTCACCGTTATTTTCACGTCAAATACAGTTTTGTCGAGCGCGCAGCGAGGACGGCAGTCCAGAGAGCAGCCACGTCATGAGACTGTACGTCCCACTGGAGTCATGGAAATAGATCGACAGGGGCGTTTTTTGAAAGTAATTAGAGAACCTCAATTAAGTTAAATATATAACAGACATCTTGCCAATGCTCTTCACTGCATGCTTAGAAGTATTCAAGCTCTTAGACTGGCAAGGCTTAGGAGTGAGGATCAACGGCGAATATCTCAGCAACCTTCGGTTTGCAGATGACATTGTTCTATTCAGCAACAAGGGGGGCGGATTACAACAAACGATTGAGGACTGTAACCGAGAAAGTGTAAGAATCGGGTTGAAGATGAATATGCAGAAAAAAAAAAGATAATGTTCAATAGCTTGGCAAGGGAACAAGAATTCAGGATCGCCAGTCAGCCTCTATAGATTCTGTAAAGGAGTACGTTTATAGGTCAATTACTCACAGGGGAGCCTGATCATGAGAAGGAAATTAACGGAAGAATAAAATTGGGTTGGAGTGCATACGGCAGACATTGCTAAATCCTGACTGGGAGCTTACCACTGTCGTTGAAAAGAAAAGTGTACAATCATTGCATTCTACCGGTGCTAACATATGGGGCAGAAATCTGGAGGTTAACAAAGAAGCTCGGGGACTGCGCAAACAGCGACAGAACGAAAATGTTAGACCTAACGTTAGGAGACAAGAAGAGAGCGGTGTGGATCAGAGAGCAAACGGGGATAGCCGATATTCTAGTTGACATTAAGCGGAAAACATGAAGCTGGGCAGGCCATCATGTAATACGTAGGATGGCTAACCGGTGGACCATTAGGGTTACATAATGGATAGGCCAAGAGAAGGGAAGCGCAGTTGAGGACGGCAGAAAACTAGGTGGGGTGATGAAGTTAGGAAATTCGCAGGCGCAAGTTGGAATCAGCTATCGCAAGACAGGGGTAATTGGAGATCGCAGGGAGAGGCCTTCGTCCTGCAGTGTACATAAAATATAGGCTGATGATGATGACGATGATAACAGGCACTAAACGGAATTGTCGTTTAGACAAAACACCTTCAGTATTGCTTTTTCTATACTCGCGCAATAATTTAAAAAGAAAGAAATAGGGAAGGAGGAGAGGGTGTTGTTCTGGATCAGGAGCAGCTTTTACCGAAACATTTCTACGCAAAAGATCCTTTAAATTCGCAGTATGCACAGGACGAATGTGGTTATTGCAGTTATGTTGCACTGAGGGTCTCTTATCTGACAATGCTCGCCAGTGCTAGCGACCGCGTGCTTCCGCATGTACAGCTACATTACAACCGATGCCTCAAAAGGCACGGCTACCACGCCGTTATTCATCATGTATACTGCTGTCATTTAAAAAAACGGCTGACCTGCATGCGCATGTGCGTTACAGCTTTCCTCGCGTTCTCTGTCAGTATTGGGTAGATACAAGTGTTTCCGTACGCTTGAGACGTCGTGTAAACAAACTTTACGGTTTGTCCATTCAAAGGGACGAGCCGCATTCCCTCCTTAAACATCCACAGCGAAAAAAAAAAAAAAAAAAAGTTCCACCCTACGGTTTCTATTGAAGGCGCTGCTGGAAAAGCGCCATTCGTATAGCAAAGGAGGACGTTCACCCTTACAAAAAAAAAAGTAAACTATACGGAACGCCGAGGCAACGCCCCGCCATTTAACAGCAAACCGCTGGCGGCCGGTATATTACCGTATAGCTGCTGCCTTATATGAACGGTACCGCCACCTTCAACGCGTGCTCGAAATTCGCACTTATTCATATACTCATGCAACGATGCACTTCCTTCCGTATGCGTGAGAAAACAGCCCGCACGGAAGCAACATCCGTATACACATGCTCGCAATAGCCGTTGCGCTCGTGATAAAGACACACATCGAGGAAAAGGCAAACCCATGACTCTTTAATTTCCAGAAAGGAAAATTAAAAGCAGTACGGTACAACTAAAATGCGAAAACCGAAAAGCACGGTGCACTACGTGCCTTCGTCGGCAAAGGTGCGACGTGACGGCGGCAGGTCATGGCTCGCTCCAGTGCGAGCAGCTAACAGCGCAATTTTCTTACTTTCCTTCTTTTTTTTTCTTTCCTGCGTTCGTTCGCTTGCTCTTTGCACCGGACCTCCAGCTCACTGTTGGGCTTTCAAAAGGTCACGTCTGCATGACGTGCGACGATTACGCGGCACTCTCAAGGACGCGACTCAATAAACGCCTGGAGAACGAAGGGCGGCTGCGCATGACCCGCGTTAGAGCACTGACTAGCTAACAACGACCGCAAGACGCATCTCAATCGTTTCAACAAAAAAATTGGAGGTCGTTTAAGCTTAGCCTTTACGAGTGGAACGCGATAGCGCTATTGGGCCCCGTTTGCATCGCACTTTTCTTTGAGTAGGCTTCACTGCAACACAGCACGTGGGAAAGCCAGCTTACAAAGACCAAGTTTACTCCGATCCTCTTAAAGTCGGCTTCACTTTTAAAGAGAAATGCGTTGCTGGGAAGACGTTTTTCCATGGGAAATATGTCGTCTTATATTAAAATTTGAAGGCTCCCTAGCACTTCTTTATTATTTTATTAATTGCTTGCTATTGCCCCGACGCGCGCGCGTGTCCAAAACGCATTAGGCAGGCGAAGTCCTAATATGACTTCCCGAGGATGCGAGCGCCATCTGGATATGAATTTCGCAACTAACCTATCCGAGCGCGCCGCTGTTAATTGGTATCAACATTACTAGACTAGTAACGTTGGTTGGTATGATATAAATGCTGGAAAAGAGATTTGTGTTTGAGTTTCCTCGTAACAGAAACATCTTTTCTCGTACATTAAAATTACAATCCGACGCCACCATATCTGTAGGTTGTGGTTAAGTCGTACTTTACCATTTTTCTGACGGATTTCACTGTGAGAAATTCAATTTTTGTTCACTAACACCTTGGGCCACGCGGAAGCCCCGCGCGGTCGGGGGTCGGGGTGGTTGGGGAAGATTTTCTCTGCCACGGACGCCGACATCCACGCCGACGCCGAATTTTCTGCGACACGGGTCCCTTAACGCTGTCGCGTTAAAAAAGGGGGAGGACTCTCCAAGGCACGCAGAAACAACAACAGGGACATGTTGTGCGCATGGCTACTTTCTAGTACACTGTACGCATGGCTGAACAACAGTTAGCGAGAGATGAAGGAGGATGTGTCCTAGTAATCGATCATAGCGCTAAGAAAAAAGTAACGTATCAAAAGGGGCGAAAGGCGCCACCAAATCTTGGCTGTGAAGGTGTAGTCACCCGGAAATGTAGGGCCACAGAAATAAGAATGCCTCGAATTAGCTACGCGCATCTAAAACCTCGCTCCCGGGGTGCTCCTCCAACGTCTTGCTCTATCCTGCCAGTCGCCTATGCTCCGAAGACGACAGAATGGTGCCCGCGTCAAAGCGAACAGCGCAAACCCGATGAGCGTCCCGGAAGAGCTCAGAATGGCGCAATGCAAGACTCTCGATAGACACACACACGCGCGCGCGCGCGCGCGCGCGCAGTGTGGTATGTGTGTATAAACGCCGAGACGAGGGGGGGGGGGGGGGGGGGGGGGCTTCGGCGCCCTCCCCCCTCTGCGCTCCCGAAAATAAGACGTCTTGGCGGGCGTTCGCGGGGGAAAGGGGTCTAAATTTGGGCATCCGGCTCGCATGACGCGCGGCGCAAAAAGACCACCGCGCCTGCATGACCTGACGGCGCCCGTTTCATCCTGCGCATATGTCCGTGCACCTGTTGCCGACGGCGCAGCGGTACGCGCGCGGGGAGTCGTTGAATGGCCGTTTTTGGAAGGAACGCCCGCCCTGAACACACGCCGCTTCAGTTCAACACGGCACCTCGCGGAAGGTGGCTTGCTGCCACCAGCCACTAAATTGTCAAACGTGGCCTCAGAGATCGGGCAATCTTGGAGATATCTTGGAAGCCACGCGTAAATATCATTCGCTCTTTGGTTTCCAACGACGGATGGCGCTGTATGAAAACGTAGTCCGGTTCAACTACTTTTGTTGTTATTAGTTTAACTTTTACGTGCTCCGGCACTAACTTACACGTTAAGCCAGTGCGGCAGCGCAACACCTTTCAGTGCCTAGAAATGAGGAATCTCTAAGCTGTAATTAAGCCTTGCCTTCGTAAACAGAAGTAATCTTACCAAAATGAACACACGGAATGTGGCAGACTGTGCAATGTCGGGTTTCGCTTTAACATACAGCGCCTGAGCACCACACAAACAAATGCCTCGACGCGTTCGCCTCCCACATTCGCACTGGGGCCACAACTGGATTGCTCCTAACTTCCATTATGGCAGAAGAACACGCAAACCCTGCGTGAAGAGATGGCGGTCCACATCGCAAGGTAAGGGGAACACATGGTAAAAGTGATGAGTAAGCAACAGAAGGCACAGACCCTACGACTTACGTCCCCTACAGTACCACGACCGTAAAGTTACCCCTATGTTGTGCAAGCAAAGACAGCCCTTATAAGTTTTTGATAGTCCAAACTGCCTACACTTCTTAAGTATACTTACAGATATGTCCGTATGTGACTATATATAGTTTACCGACTGTATAAAGACTAAAGCCCTTAAAGCCTTTTCCTTTAGTTTTCATGGTTCATATTCTTCCGAACGGGTTGCTTCAGCCACTCGTCGACAACCAGTATAAAGCCGCAAGTGCTGATCTGAGTGGGTTGGCACACGCTGTGAACGCTAGAAAACGGCGCAAGGAGGAACGAAGCGCACAAACGAAGCGAAAGGCACATAAGTCCACCGGCTGTCT
The DNA here is from genome assembly GCF_013339745.2 of Dermacentor silvarum. NCBI lineage: Eukaryota > Metazoa > Arthropoda > Arachnida > Ixodida > Ixodidae > Dermacentor > Dermacentor silvarum. The sequence goes on along the minus strand of NC_051159.1, from coordinate 115,541,110 downwards.
GCAGATAATACATAGACTTCACAGAACGCCTACAGACTTTCTATAGACTGGCGAAATAACTTCTGTCAGAGAAAAGACTCAAAATTTCGCTAATCTACGAAACGACCCCCCCCCCCCCCCCCCCGAAAAAAAAAAAGAAAGGTATGCCTCGTCTATAGCTGTAAGACCTGCAGAACTGTTAATATAGCAGGAAAGCTCCAGCGTTTTATTATCGTTTGTGAAGCATGTCTAGTCATCAGTGAAATCTGCTATACCTTCATAAATGGACAATGCTTTCCCCATAAAAGAGGACCCGGAGGCAGCGTTGCATAGTCGACCACCTCTACAACGAATTCACCAATATAACGAAGGTTTCCCTATGTCTCGGCCGAATTCTTATATTTCGTATGCAATGTGAACGCCTCTATACAGTGAAGACCAATACAGCGAATTTGTCCGTACAAGGAAGGAATTTAGGCAGACAGCAGAGGGCCCATCCCCTCAAGCCGTGGCCTCATCAGCGCCCGGTCGACACCGCAATTAAGCTCGGGTGGGCCAGAACTCTGCAACGGATATGGTAGCGGTCATGTAAGCTGCTACCATATAGCCACCGGACATTCGCCCAGTGAACCGTATGGCTCAACACTTTGATCAGCGGCCCTAGCATTTTGTGAACTTCGATTTTGAGCACCCGGGGTTCTTTCGAGCGTGAATTCATTCACTAAGTACGCCCTGAATTCATTTTAAATAACGGTTTTCTTTAGCTGAACGAGCTAATATCCTACACTATTGCTAGCGGTGGTGCGCGACCTTTACAACGAAGTGCGCTGCATAAAGAAGGGTATTGGAGGCCCCAAGCGCTTCATTATGAAGGCGACCCACCCTCCCACAACGCCGCAGAAGTACCAATAAAATCAGGCAAGATTGCAGTCGGTCGTGCAAAGCTTAGGCACAGCGAAGCTTACTGGCTGCTACTGCTAGGTATGAACTTGGTTGCTGCTAGGTCTTAACTTGGTTTAACTGAACTACGCATGTAGGAAGGTATTCTCGAGCGATCATTTTCAGAGGTACCTTCCGTTTCGCGACATTTCGCGTGACTAGCGCTGGACGCGTGGGCGCCTACGAGCGACAGCGTTCCTGGCATGCCACAAACGCAGGCAGGCTAACCAAGGTTGGCACAGTGCCAAGAACGCTGCTGCTTGCCGACGCCGAACGCGTTGGAGGCTAGCCGCTCGATATGGATCGGCCAGCTTCGCTGTGTTTTGAGCTTTGCGTGGCCTAGTGCAAGCTTTCGCCTTTTTTTTTCCTGGCTCAGCGCGAGAGCGTACGCGTACGCGGGTTCGATTCCCGCTCTGGCTCGATTTTTTTTAATTTATTATATCACGCTTTTCCTTTTGTTTTCCTGTCTGTTTGCCAGCGCGGTCGTTTGAACCCCGGCGCCACGGCGGAAGCCGTGGTGCCGGGCGCCGACGCGAAGCGGCGGTCGTTGGGGTGTTGCGGAGCGCAGCGTAGCAACACCCCAAATAAAAAAATACTGCTCCAGTCAGGTAGACTGCTCCCTCCCTGATAGTGAGATTATATTTGGATCATCAAAACAGTGATGCGTTTATTTAGGAATACCACCGATCCCCTAACAGCAGGCTAGTCAGCCCCAATCCAGCGTGGTCTCCGTAAACGCCTCCTCCGTTCCAACGGCGGCGGCTAGAAACATGGTACGCGCGAGCGGCGCAGCGCGGCGCCAGCGGTCGAGCGCTGTACGGGGGCTGAAATAGAAATACGCGGGACGGTAAAGCAGGAAGCTGGCGAGGAGGAGACCGCGTGCGCATGCACGCGGTCTCCTCCATCTCCTCCGGGTTGCCATGGCTACCACGGCTATACGCACCACAAATTACGGCTGGTTTAAACAGCTAGCTTCGCTGTTAAAAACGCAGGGACGCGTTGTTATTAGAAGTATAACGAGGTCTACATGCGTACACAGCCCAGCTGCGTATACCGTGGGAAACGTTCCGCGACATCCGAGAGAGGAGGAGACAAATCACAACACCGATTTGCCCTGCAGCTCTCACTGACACGAACGCTGTCGCCGAGGGCGCGCCACGCTACATGGCGCATTACATCACGCACTCGCGGCCGCGGCCCCGTTTCTCAAGTGGCTGCGTTGCCGTAGGCATATCAACACGCTGCGATGCGCAGTCTGACGACCCGATGCGCCGCCGCCGCAGGAAAAAGCAATAACGAGTCCCATATAGACGCACAAGGTCGTACGCACCCGCCCGCGAGGCGCCGGCGAGTCCCACACGCTATAATGCAAGACACACTTCATACAGACACGCACACACAGTGTAGCCGTAGCAGGTGCAGAGACAAAGGAAGGCGTGTCTTCCAGTGACTGCGACGACGCCGGCCCTTCTTGGCTTGGCTGCCTACGGTTTTCCTGGGCGCGCGACGAGAGGCCGTATAGTATTTACAAACCACCGCCGCGGCGTGGGAGAGCAAACGGTCTGGCCTGACGAGGACGGAGCCTTGAGTTCCAGTTCCGCTACCCGGTTTTCTGTTAGCTGCTCGTTACAGAGCGCCGGCCATACGGATGGCATGCACGGGCCGCTGCGGCTAGCTGACATCCGCCTGGAACTGGACACGCTCCAGACGCGACTGCGATAAACGGGAAGTATACGGGGTGACTGCCTATACAATAGACGACAGTGCTGGTGTACAGTCAGGGGCACTGTCGCCTTTTGACATCTCCTTAAGGCTGTAAATAGTATTCACTCGTCGCGCGCGCGATACACGTGTGAGCTATATGTGGCACGTCATCGCGTGTTGAAGGAACAGCGCGACCGCGGGATGGCAACGGTGATGTGCCCTTTAGCTGCCGTCCCGTGTTAGAGCTGTTGCCGCATGTCTTGTTACTTGTCCCCGCGTAACATTTCCATCTAAGCTCCGGTTACTCTAGATATCGGTGTCTTGATAGGCCGCCAGAAGGTGAACTATATGGCCAGGCACGTTAAAACAACGGCATCACTGCCCTGACAAAACCCTCGCATGGCAGCATATATAGAGTGCACAGAATCGAGAAAACCTTGCCCCATTCAGAGGTACGTAAAAGGGGGAATCTAGAGCATGCATGTTCGGGCAACCGCTACGCACGCTGAACACGAAGATACGAGAACACGAATTATACTGCGTGCATCGATGCGCATACATAACTACCAGGTCACTCGCGAGCAGCATCAATGTTTATTGAAACATTAGCGCACACACCAAACGGGCCAAAATGCGAGAACAGAGCTCAGTCCGACCATTACGCATACTTGGGTCTTTATTTCGTTCTTATAACTTCTTGCACCGTCGTATAATTATATGAGAAACCACGCACCGCCACCATCTCAGCTTACAGCTGTTAATCGACCCGTTTATGGCAGGCCTGTTCTATTCGACCCACTATATACTGACTAGACGCCGTGTAATTTCTTAATCGAATCACGGATCGCGCATCTCGGGCCAATCTGTGACGTTCCCGCACGTCGTTACGCGCACGTGACCCCGCGTCATACAGGCCATCTTCTTCGCAACGAGTCGCCGGCCACGCAGCCGTCCCCTTCTGCGGGCCAGCAAATTAGCCCGCGCACAATAATCGAGCCCTCCCCTGAGGAAGGCGAGCCCGATTTCGCTCGGCCGACAATGCGCGGTCAGCCTGCATGGGATGCGACGAGCTAGGCGCACTCACCCCTTTCCTTCTCCCTTAATCTGCTCCGCTGCTGCGACAACACCGCGATAGAAGAACAAACAAGCAAAACCGCAAAGAACGAAGCAAGCAACTACAAACTGCTGCGCGCGCAGGCAGACACCGTAATCACTAATCCAATCTATAGCGAGCAGCAGCAGTGGCGGCGGCGGCTAATTCGGGCGCGCTCTTCTTTTGTCTGTGCACGCGTAGCTCGTGCAGCGAGTGGCGCGCTGTGCCGAATTCCCCCGCACGTGCGTCCGTGTGCACGAGCGTGCGTGCGTGCGTGCGTGCAGTCCAGGCGTGCAGCGCGCTCTGCTCGATTCCTTTGGGGCGGCGGATGGCCCGGAACAAAGGCGAGATCAAGGCCGCCCTAGATATCAGCTGCGCTCGAGCCGCAATCGGCACGGAAGTGCCTCTGAAGCGACGGTATAACAGCAGGTCACTGCGGGAACGTTAAATGCATTGCACGACATAGCTATTGCCGTCAGCTGTTGCCATCAGCTGTACGTTGGGATTTGGGTCTTTGGACCGCTGGGCTGAGACCAACTTTCGGGATTTGAAGCAGAAGGGAAACGGAAACTCGGACTTGGAGAAAAATCGAAGATAGTTTATACGCGTACTTACATATATTTACAAGAAGGAGATAACTGACACATAGCTTGCGCATATCTAGCTCTCAAAGCCCGACAGGCGGCGTCTCTCTTGCTCCAAAATATCAATGTCAGTTTCAGCCCGGGGTTCGAAGATCCAAGCCGTAACATTGGTGGCAGCGGTGGCATTGACGAAGCCAGTATCTCAACAATACCAACACGAGGAGGTTTTAGAATCAGAACCGAAACAACAGCGCCGCCGGTAAAATGGCAAGCGCACACGCGTCGAACACAGGTTCGCCATCGCTTCCAACTCGTCGGACGAGGCCTAAAAAATAACAGCTACGACATTTAGGAACCTATTCGGGAATGCGTCGAAAACTTGTTGGATGTGGGCACGATTATAGTAGTGAATAGGTCATGTCATACATATATAAGCACGTATATTTCGCGCAATATAACTGCCGAAAAAAAAAGCATTAGGTTGATATTTCACACTATGTATACACGCGCAACGAATAAGTGTAACTCATTTTTTTTTTTTTTTTAAGAGAAAGTAGTAAAAGAACGCGAAGAGCAGGGCGAACATTTGTAGACTCCTCACTTTTAAAAGCGAAGCTTTGCCAACCTCGCCGGGTTTCGTGAGACTGGTGCTGTGGCCTGGCTATTCGCAATGCACACGGACTACAGGTGGCGCGCGAGGCGATCCATGATGGCGGGTATCAGAATAGGCGACTGCGCGTCCGTGTGGTAGCACGCCGCGGGCTTTTTCTCATCATTCTCGTCGCACGCCGAGTGTATTCTTATTTTTCAGATTTTATTCTCGTCGGCTGCGGAATGCCGCTGCATAACCAAAAGCGTGCATAACGAGAAGTGCGTGCGTGCGTACGTGCTCGTTATTTTACGGCGAATGACGCCCTTAACCTTTCCGAATGATGCATGCGACGCGAAGCGTATCTAGAACGAACGCTATGGCTGGAGTGCAGCGTTTTCGGTTTAAGTAAGAAAACGTACACCGATCATGGAACGACAGAGAGCTGAGCTAGTTGGTAAAGATTCATAATGCAAAATAGGCAAGGCGTGCAGACACGGACACAAGAGAAGTGGACAACGCAAACGGCGTTTATGTTGTCCACTCCTCTTGTGTCTGCACGCCGATCTGCTTTTTTTTTTTTTTGCACCGATCTTGCTTTCCAATTAATAAAAAAAATCAGTGCAAGCAAATATACCACAGAGCTAGCTATCGGCACGAGGCTCCGAACCTAGTTACGCTCCGTCAGTTACGCTCGAAAACCAGTCACTAGCTGCCTAAATGGCTCTACAAATAATCAACTGTTGTGGGAGCGTTTGGGCAGCCTTATTTACAAATATTCAGCTGTAGCAGTAGCGTGCGGACGTAGTAAGGCATAGGCGCGAACTTGTTAGCTTGTCTTTTCGTGCCGCATTGAACGTGCCGTTCATGTAAGCTACAACTACCACATCGTAAAAGCGTAATCGTTATGCTTTCGTGAACAATGTCAACGATTAGCATTCTGCTAACCGATGTTGCTCCAGAAGAAGTCTTCGGCGACGAAGTGTGCGCTACAAACTTTCATTGGCGGAGTCACAGGCTTGCCGATCCGCAGCTTCACCGCCGACTTCGTTTTAAGATGCGCGTCCAGCGGAAACAAATCAAGGCTTATCTCATCCTTCACCGCTCGGTTGGTGCACTGAGGTACGCAACACTTTTTTTTTCTTCCATGGCGTATGCAGAAGCTGTTAAGAAAACAGAACGCGCCCGCGCATAGAGAGCCACACGGTAAGACTGTGCCATTGACTGTGCGGATACTCTTTGAAATATTTCTCTCACTGGCCACTACGCGGCGCGACTATCTGTGTGCATTGCGAATTCTCGTGCCGAACAGACCAACCAATCACAGCGGAGTACGCGCACCGCGAACGCCGCTGGGTTCCTTGCACCACCACCAGATGACGCTCGCCTCCACGCATCCGAGGCATTGCAATAGCCTCTCTACAGTGCCTGAATAAAGCCTTCCCTGCCACTTTGTGCGGACATTCAATAAACACAAACTCGTGTTTCGACTCTTTATGCACTAGCACAAAGCTTCGCTGTATATAGATTCCAACTCGTTAAGTCTGGCGCATTAAAAAAAAAAGAATCATCTGTGCTACTCGGCACACCTTGTTAGCGGACCTGCTTCCAAAGGTAAACATGAACACATTGTCACTAACAAGTTCGTGTGCATTCAACACGAGTTAATTAACAGATCAGCCAGACAATAAGGAGACATCGCCTGCAACTAGAGACTTGTTTTCTCAGCAAACTTCGGTGTCGCAACGCCATGGCACATACGCCATCTCTCGCGACCACCCTCGACCGCCGCCAAAAAGTCACGCACACCCCCCGCGATCATCTGGCCTCAGTGTGTGAACCAGAGAGCGGCGCAGACGCAAGTGGTGTGGGGGGGCGCCGAAAAGGTCGCTCGTGTGGCGAAAAGCCAAAAGGACGTCGGGGAGTCACATGAGCTCGGATCAAGGCCGGTTGGGCAAACGCGCCGGCACCCTTATTCATCTTCGCAATTGCGTGCAGCGCAGGTCGTATATGGGCGCGAGTTCGAAACGAAACTGAGAATCGCAAGCGCAGCGCACTGCGTAACCTGGAACGCCCAGCAGGAAAAAAAAAAAAAAAGGTTTTCTGGAATACGTCTCACGTGCGATTGCATTAAAGTGCGGCAGATTCCTATCCGTGCGCATCCTGCTGCTAAAACGAGTTACGGCTCTGCCAGCTCCGAATCGGTTACAAAACTATATATATATATATATATATATATATATATATATATATATGCCTTACCGATACCCTGGAAAAGCCCCATGATGCCAAGTCCTTACAAGTGAGTTCTTCATACCGACCGGTATTTTACGTTCATGAGAATCTCACAGTTTCGTTCAAACACTGCAGTTAAATACTCGCGCAAAGCAGCATCCCCATGTACGCGGTCAAAACCATGGCTCCTAGTTTGTTCTGGTAAAATCAAACTAACATCACGCCCCGATGGAAAACTTGTTTTGATCCCCCCCCCCCCCCCCCTCCCGTTTCAATTGACATCGCCAACGAATTCTACGCGCCTCATCTTAATTGTGTGCAGTAGGTATCCGACACTGGAGCCCTCAAAAGGAACTATCCCAAAAAGTGCATGCAGAGGCACCGCCACAGTCGACTTGTAAACGCGTTGATTCTAAATATTTACTTGTAAGTTTAAGTGGGAGATGCAGGAACGACATACATGGATATAGGCGCGAAGTACAAGCCAGCGATGAAACTATAGCAAACACGAAAGAATAAAAATGAGACGAGAAAAAATTATATAATTCAAAGTAACAGTGCACGCCTGTTACAATCTGGATCGGGATGAAGAAAAAAATGATAGATTCCGGGGCTTTACGTGCCAAAACCAACATATGATGAAGCACGCCGTAGTGAAGATCACCGGATTAATTTTGACCACCCGGGGTTCTTTAACGTGCCCCTAAATCTAAATACGCGAACGTTTTTTTTTTTTTTTTGCATTTCGCCCTCCGTCGAAACGCTGCCGCCGCAGCCGGGATCGAAACCGCGAGCTCGAGGTTCAGCAGCCCGACGCCATAGCCACTGGGTTAGAGCGGCGGTTCCGGATCAGGAACCCAGCTAGCTGCCAGAGGCCTTAGGCTTTTAAGGATAACAGAAAAAAGGTTAACAAGTATGTGGCGGACAAAAAAATACGGCGGGAGTATTCGCGACGTAGAGGCATGCAGGGAAGTCACGAGAATGAAAATGCATCACTTTTAATGGCAGCAGTTTTCTTCCTACGATAAATGTGTTTTGTTAACATTAACCACGAAATCTTAAGGATCGATATTAAAACGCAGCAGAAAAGATTAAATAACGAGCTTAGCAGCTTCAGCCATCAAGCCGCTTTAGAATAGGTGCTCGTAACATCCATACATTCGCATTAAGCGGGAAAGCATTGCTACAGTTGCCGTGCGCACGCTTTTCATTTAGTTCGTGAACATATATATACCGCGCGGCTGCGCGCTCCGGGCAGAGTATTGGGCAATGTTTGCGCGGTCGGGGCGGCGCTCCGAGACGGCCTTGAATGATCGTTGAGGCAGGCACGCGTTGGAATGAGGCGTCGGAGAACACGACGCAAGCCGCGGCTGGGAGGTGAAGAAAAAGAGAAGGCGCGCGCGTGATATGAATTCATTATGCATTCCACGTGGGAGGGGCGCCACGTTCGGCGATCGATCGGTGGTGGTCGCAGCAGGCCGCGTATTAATCGATTACGTAGTATAGGTGAGGCTGTAACCGAAAACAAGAAATGACCCGTGCAAAGGGGAGGGGTCAGAGAATATTGCGTGCAATTTATATTCCGCAGCATTGTTCCGTCACGACAGAGAGAGAGAGAGAGAGAGAGATAGCCACACATTCATTATATTCGCAACTCAAGCCCAATGTGCATTCGGCAAGTGTATTAGATGTCGCATGAGATCGGGCCGAAGGTACGACATGATGCGCCAGGTGCAGGCGTCGCGTATATTGTGATAGTGACACGATACAGATGTGAACTGCTATTATTATCATCATTATTAGCGTTATTTATTATTATTGTTGTTGCTGCTGCTGCTGCCGTTGTTACACATCCACAACTTGTTCGTTCTGCAGAAAAGGATAAGCTCAGTAACAAAGAAACAATGACAAAACAGACCGCAGCGATGAACCGTCTATCTGACGTCACACTCGAACAGAAAAGGCCCAGGTTCGTGGCCGCGGTTGGGGTACCTTCCTCTATCTGTATGATACGCTTAATTACTACGACGCTCACCGCCGCCATGACTAGATGGCAGCTTAGCGTCAGGCCTCCGGCCTGAAAGCACGCCGCGACCGCCACTGACGTCCCGCGACCTGACGTCCCGCGAGACGCCATTTTCTCGTTCATTATATGAAGCAGTCTTCCGTCCTGAAGAGTTAACTTTGCTTATAGGGACGTTTTCGTGGATAACTCAGGATTAACTCAGGATTAACTTTGATCCACTTGGGTTCCTTTTTTTTTAAGGACCACTGAGGTTTGCGTACACACAGGCGTTTATAACCCTTTCAGGCGCCAAAAAATTTTCTTAAATGAAAACTTACTTTCACGACATTTCCTATATCTTCAGAATCACAATAAGCGTACAGCCGCGAAATAGATGAATTTTCAATTCTTTAGTGACTTTTGTCAAGTTCACAGAATGTGGACTCCATGAGAAAACTAACTAGAGGAACATCAGATATAAAAACATTAACTATTTCATGTCTAGCAGGCTATCTAGCATGTCTAGCACCTATCCAGTCACTTAAAATATTGACTTGTGCAACACATTGAGAAAAACAATGAAAGAAGCGAACCTGTTATATACAATGACATTCACACCCAGCAAGAATACCCAACCATCTACCGTCCCACTCGTTTTACTACAATATTTTGCACGTTATTCGAGCTTGCAGCACAATTCCAATCAGAAGTGTTTCAAGATGTATGATGTATTCGACACATCGTAAATACCCTAACATTTATTAATACATGTGCTGTTGAAGCATTATTCTGGCGTACACAACACATGTCCAGGAATTTTGGATATTGCCCCTTCAAAAATCTGTTGAACTTCACCACAATACAGAAGCGTAAGTCAATGGGCAAAATTAACATATATATATATATATATATATATATATATATATATATATATATAATTGAAAATATTGGCCCGCTTTCAACAAGTTTCAATTAGCAACGTCGAGACGGCGCTTCCTTCTAATAACATACGCATTTACGGCACTTAATCCAAACTTCGCTGCAGCTTTATAGCAGGGGTCAGGACCAAAACATTGCTATAACGCAGCACCTAAGTGCCGACTAAATGTTCTAAACGCGCACATTATTAGAAGTACCCTCTCGACGTTGCTAACAAAAATTCGTAGAAACTTTCTGAAATGCAATTTTTGATAGTGCTGCCCATTGAGTGACGCTGGTGCGTTGCGGCGAAGTTCAACAGAGTGTCGAAGGGGCATTGTTCAAAATTCCGGCGTATGATTGCGTGCCCAGCGCTACGCACACAGCTACACAGTGCCTGAAAGGGTTAAACCGAAGTTTTCCTTCCTCCTCCCCACTTTGCGGGTGCACGCTGGCTGTTGTTTTGCCGAGTATATAGAACGACTTTCGCCACTGAGTATATATGTGCTCAACCTTGGACAATGCCCCAGAATGGATGTCCCACTGTGATACGATGGGTAGTATGAAGCCTTAATGCATTTAGAAACGTGTCGTACTTCTCTGTGCCATACACACCTCTTATCAGCATTATTCCCTAGACAGGCATCGTACATCACATTCATGCTCGTAGCACAAACAACAGCTACAGGCGACGAGGCTTGGCTCGTGTCGTTCGCTATACCTCGCTACAGACGTAGCGTGATTTGTATTCCGACATCGCGTCGAATCTGTGTTTCTTTTTTTTTTTTTTTCTTTTTGTCCCCGTTAGACTCACACCAAAGACCGCACTCGCGACCTCGCACTCGGCAGCGTAACACCATACACCACTAACCAAAAAGCCCTGCAACACGTACACGCAAATATGACAAGTGCGACACTCCTCAATTAAGAAAAAAAAAAAAAAACTGCACGCCGAACGGGGGTCGAAAGAGCGTTGGTTGGTGGCCTCGCGGTTCCATCAACGACGGCCTTCGCGCGCCACCTTCAATTCCAGATCTGATCGAGACGCCTGGCGCTTTAGGAACACGCCTGGCGATCTCCCAGTAATGATAGCGCTACCTGCGCCCTGTGACTCATACATATGGGGGCAAAAATCACGTAGGGAATGCACACACACACACACACACACACACACACACACACACACACTGCAGCGTTAGTGTGAGCAATCGCTACACTCCATCTCACATGTGTCGCACGCATGGGTCAACCAGAAAACAGGACCAGCTCCTCCACTGGCAGCCCTCCTCGAGACAACGACTGAATGGAAGGTTTGCGAAAGGGATAATAAGCAGCGCACAATGGCTGACCATTGTTACCCTTTCTCCTGTTAGTGATTGGCTATTGAATGTAGCCTCCGAGATCACACCGTCGCAATCTCGGAGACCAGGGGCTGACACGAGCCGTGTAGCATACGTTGCACTGCACGGAGTTGGGTGAGAAGGAGCACACTTCATGTCACGAAGTGCAAAGTCCACAAATACATGTAGGACACGCAAGTACAGCCTGTATGTGATGCGGAGTAGCATGTTAAACTGTATTTAAGCACTCTTCCTTTTACAAACCGCAAAACAAGGCGAACAAAACAAGGCGAACGTGAAACGACAGGCGGGGAGGCGAACGTTGTGCTCGGAATCGCGAGGAAGCCTATAATTACGCGTTAAGGCAGTATATGCGCATTCGTTTCCAACGGTGGCGTAATTTACGGTCGTGCCCAGAAATCGGAGGTTGGTATATTGAACGTTCTAGCCACGTGCCGGCCATTTTTCCCCAAAGGCCATCGAAACTCGAAAGTAAGCCCAACAGTATACGGCCAACCGCGCCAGCTGTCGCTCAGCTATTGCGCCTCGGATTAAGCTTTAGACGTGTAATTAGAAGAAAGCCAAGCAGTGACCAGGCACTCCATGTAGCGATAAACGCGTTCGATATGACGCCACAAAAGCAAAGCGGAGACCCGCTGTTCGATTGTTATCACTATGATGATCATGACGATGATTTCGAAGAACTCGGTGAAACTGGGTACTTGGTATTAATTCATAATTCATCATCATCATCGTCAACAGCCTATACTTATGTCCACCGCAGGACGAAGGCCTCTCCCTGCGATCTCCAATTACCCCTGTCTTGCGCTAGCTGATTCCAACTTGCGCCTGCGAATTTCTTAACTTATCACTCGTATATTCATAATTACCACACGACGACGAAGGGGAGACACCAAACGACAGGACCATGCACTGATTATTTCCACTGGCATTCGCTTTTAAAGAATGGCGGCGACCGATTTATATGCCCATGTATATGTCACCTGTAGGGTGGTATTCTGTATATGTCCACCGAGTGGACATGTCCATTTCGTCTGCTGCTGAAGTGCTGATTGGCTGGGGGGCCCTGTCACCTTCTGGCGCGTACCCCAGTCCAGCCAATCAGAACTTCAGCAGCATACGAAATGGACATGTCCACTCGGTGGACACTTACAAAATACTTCCGCCTCCCTAGCCTGCATGAGCTATAATCGGGTTTTAACTACATCTATTACCGTCTAGCATTTTTCCTATAACATATATTGTGTCTTCATTAAAATATCTACAATGTGCAGTTGTCTCTGCCTGTATGGCGACCCTCCACTCCGTCTTTTCCCTGCATTTTTTTCCCACCAATGCTTATCTCGTCTGCTGACGTGTTAACGCTGCCATCAGCATTGAATCCCAGCGCTTCTGGAAGGTGGGCGTTCCCTACATTTCTGGTAGGATGATAATCTATACTATCGAATAAAATGTGTCAGTCGCATCCAGGCTTTTGGCGCAGCAGACACATACTATATATGCCTCATCGCGTTGCGAATATTTGCTCCTGCATGTTTTTGTCGTCAGTCAAGCCCGGTCGGCCAGGTACGGTTTCCACAATGGCTGCTATCTTACGTCGGCTTGACGAAAATTAATGCGGATTCGACGCCATACACGCCCTTCTAACTGCACAGTCGTTCTTCCGCTGTAATAACAAATTATTATTCTTTAGGTAGCAGGAAGCTTCTCCTTTAGTAGTGTTTCTTTATAACATGAAGCTGCCGTACGGTTCCTCTAAAATTAAAACAAAAGCGAAAGAAAGGTCCAGGCAACGGAGAAATCCTCGCCTGCGTCGTCGGCTACGCAAAAAACGTGACGTCACGCGCAGAAAAAGTGGAGAAGGAATCGCCGAATTTGCAATACCGGCAAGATTTTCAATCAAGCTGGCTCCATATATACAAAACCGGCAAATACTTTAATATCATTCCCCGCATATAACCATCAGCCGCTTTCTACACCGCTTCACTTCCCTCAGCATGCATTTCTTAACTCCGATATACCACCGGTTTATCTGCTCTACACATGGTCAACTCCATTTATGTTTATTAATCTTGCCTAAATATCAGCTACTGCAGAGCCTTATCTCTCAAATACGTAGGGCCATCTTCCTGTAACTACCATTACGCGCTCCAGTTCTCGCTGCGCCGTCCGCATAGCTTCCTTCCTCGGTTATCGTCCAAGTTTCGGCCAATACGTTAGTGCTGGCGAGATGCGCCGACTTACTAGGTGACAATGTAATTCAGTACAAGCTCCGCCGACACAGCAAAGCCGCGCTACACGCGTCCTCTCAGCCTCCACGCTCCAAAACATAGTCCCGACTTCACGGAAATGGAGCGAACGCAACTGGATGGCGCATTTATACGAATTCTCTTCGATCTGGACAGCGGTGCATTTGCGACTTCGTTTCGTGGCTGTCATCGACTACACAGACATACCTATCACGGATTTATAGTCGGTAACTGTATAGTGATGTTTTAAAGCGAGGACTTCGTCCGCAAAAAAAAAAAAAAAAAAGAAAAAGAAAAGAAAAAAAAAAGTGCACTCTGTGCCCTCCGCCCGTCGAAACATAATTGCCACAGGGCAAAGGCAGTGCGGTTTTGTGGGCTGACCTTGTACACTGGATACTGAGGTTTGTTAGAGTACAGATACTTTTGCCTCTAAGGTTATACCGTTAAGCTGGCGCATGCTCTCATGCTCATTTTGGGGAAGCCGGCTTACAGGCGAATATACTTTCCTGTCCTATCGTATTCTGACTTCCTCGATGGAAATCGCACACCGAATAACTCCAACGTCCGTACTCTTTTTCTGCACTCAAAGCATGTCCAGCCGACCAACAGGGCGGGGAGTTTTGCTCAGTCCTCAAGCAGATACCAAGTAGTTCTGATTTGTATCTTTTATTGCGATAGCAATTATATGGACACGCAAAGAGGATTTCTGCCGTCGGCGTCGTCGTCGCCGTGATGTTCCGTATGACGTCAAGGGCGATGAAATCGTCGCCGCGCACCGGAAGTTGTATGTGCGAGTGAAAGGCAACGAGGGACGCGCGCTTTCACGGGGAGCGAACGCACGGCGGAGAACAAACGCGCGTTCTGCGCCGTGCTCCCTGAAGGGCTGCAGAATTAAGCGTCTCTTTCCTCCTTTACAATCACCATATATAGAGAGCAAACGCGACTTCTGTCGCTCGAAAGGCCATGGGGGGACGGGACGCGACGTTGAGCTGCGGCACCAAATGCGTATTTATATAAAAACGTTGCGAGGCGAGAAGGTGGTAAAGACTTTCGACGCTGCTCGACGAGTTTCCCGTTCTGATCTCGTCGAAAACCTCCGAGCCGCCCCCAGAGGCCCTGGCAACAGTCACCAACGCCGCGCGCGTTCTGTGCGAACGCGGGCAAAACGGCGACGGCGTCGACAACAGTTCTGCGCGTTGCTGGTGCTGCTGCATGTCCAAGTTTATACAGCTGATAAAACTACTATCCTTACTCCGTATAGCTCTCTACTAAGTTGCTATCGCAATTGATGCTTCGCCTTTCGGGTGAAACTGCGACATTGTTTGTTTATTAACAGCGGAGCTCTTTAAGCCGGCCGTTAGTCCGTACGACGCGGACGAAAAATGTGGGCCGATACTGGCGGTAGTGCAGAAAGGGTCCAAGCGCAATATGGCACATACCCCTGTGAACTAGCGAAGCTGAGCCTCGTTACGTACAGCTATAAGCATGGTTGGGGCTGCTTGAGCTTAGTCAGTCATCGACAGCCACTTGATAGCTAATCGATAATCTATCAATTCCGGAAAATGCAGGGGATGACTTGGTAGTGCTTAGCGATAGCCTTAAAGCCAGGACTAGCTAGGCGCCCATCAGCTCCGCTGCCTCTAACATTGCGCCTTCAGTGCATGCAAGCTACGATTTTTTTTTTTTTTTTGACAACTTAGCGAGAGAACAGATTGATTTGATGCAAATAAAGGCATGCAGCACTTTTTCAACCTGCTCCTCTAACAATCAACCTCACAACGCTAATTGTAAACTTAGAAAACAACACGGCGCATCAAAACAAGGCGAACAAAATAAAAATCCACGCCATCTCCACGAAGTGAATGCTGATGAGGGGGGCGAAGCTCGAACGCTTATCGGTAAAACCGTGAAACATTCGCCCACACATCATATAAAGACGTGACACGTTGTTATAGGGTGAATGTATATACACTTATATACACAATGTTTGTTATTTGCATATCGATGCAATTATATACACAAGATGTCACATCTTCTGTATATAATATGCCGCCCGAGCTGCTGCTGCGTTGCGAGCCCGCCGCGCCGCTGCTTTTGCATCTGGGGTGTTCATGATGAGTAGCTGCGTGGAGTTGTTCGCTAACTAGCGCGCGCGCCGAGTGTGCAGCGGAGCCGGGGAGTGCAGGTGTGTGCCGCGCGCGCCATTTGAATTATAGCACAGCTGCGCCTCTAGCGGGAGCAATGAGAACTAGCCTACAGGCGCGAGGGACCAAGCCCCGGCTACAGTGCCCCGGCTAGAGGAGCTTCGCCCCTAAAAAGATTGGAGGACGCTTAAGCTTCGCCTTTTAGAGTAAAACGCGGTAGCGTTATGGGGACCCGTTCGCATCGCAACGCGCGACTGTAGGTCTGGTAGAAATGCTGGAAAAGGGGTTTGTGTGAGTTTCCTCGTAGCAGAATTAGGTTTTCTCGTACATTCAAATTACAATCCGACGCCGATTGGTAAACAATCCGACGGCGAATACGACCCCGAATGGTAAAGTCGTACTTAACCATTTTCCTGACGGATTTCACAATGAGAAATTCAATTTTTGTTCACCAAAACCTTGCACCACGTGGAGTGCCTGCGCGGTCGGGGTTGGGGATGATTTTCTCCGCCACCCGCATCGCACGCCGGTTGCCGACGCCGGATTTTCTGCATCACGGGGCCCTTAACGCTATCGCCATAGAGAAAGAAATTCCTTTCTCTATGCTATCGCGTTAAAAAGAGGGAAAAGAAAGGGGGAAGGTCGAGGTGCGGGCTTCTGCTACAGACCGGTGACAAAACACAGCGCCGAAGTAGACCAGACACGCCGGTGTAAACGACCGCACCGCGGTGCTGCCAGTTCGGCGAGCACGGACACGCCGTCTTCTTCACCGAAGATACGGAGAAGGTACTCCCGGCACGGAGGCCTGGTCGGGCAATTTGTCCGCAGTCGGGCGCCGTCGCGACGACCGATGGCAAAACCGCAGATATATACATTTGCACGCCAGGGGCGGAGAGGGAGGGCTGAGCGCCCCAAGCCAGCCGCGCTGTTTCCTCAAACCAGAATAGACGAGTCGCTGCACTCTCCTTGACACGACGCGGGCGAACCGCTCAAGCGCGAACACGTGTGTATATACATGTATATACATACATATATATAAAGGGAGCAAGCGGGACTCGCTCGATGCGCTAGTGCATATGTATCTCCTCACCGTAGGTCTCCCTTTTCGGACCAACAAATCCCGCGCCCCCGCGATTGGTAGCACAAGTGAGAGTGAATTAATACCTGCCGCGGAAATGGGCTACCTGGTCATATACAAGACCCGTACACTACCGCACAAGGTCACCAAGAACAGTGTTTACTGGGGCCCACTGTTTTTCTTTTTTTTATTATGTACATATAAGCGGGAATAAACTACTACATACACGTGCGGACTGCAGCGAAAGATGTGACTTAACTTATGCTACCTTCGGTTCCAGAATGTATCCAGTTTTTATGGTCACAGGTGTCTCTCTCTCTCGCTCATTAATTGCGTGCCTAGTGAATAGAGCAATTGCGAGCAGAAAATCGAACGAAGTAAACCGCGCAATCTTAAGATCTGGCAATTGGTCACCAATGAACAAGCAGAATAAGGAACGAGGAAAAGGTGTCTATGCATGCTAAGGAAAAAGTCAGAACTGAGTATTTGCAGGAACAGTCAAGAGGAATGAAGAATACCCATTCTATTTCTGTGGCACGAAAAGAAGAGACAAAAAGGAAAAAAGGAAGTTGTCACCAAATCGTCCAGCTTGAGTGCACGTCGACCTCTTCACCTGTCCAGCCGTAATTTTGAAAAAAAGTCAGACAGCCTGTGCTCTAGTAAAACGTGAAAGATGGTTTTGCCCAGAACGAGTACGTATCCTGCAACTGGTAGCAACACAATTGGCTTGCCACGATGGAGGTATTGGTTAACTAAGACGTACAAACATATAAATTTTACAGATATATGGACTCTAGACTCCCAGGAGACCTGGTTATCTGTTTCGCTTCTTCCCCGTCCTCATGGTCGCTTGCATAATTCCTGTATTCTATTTCCTCTCCCCCCGCACCGAATAGCTGTCTAGAGGAATGTATCTAAGGCCAACCTCTCTCCCTAAACTTTTCTCCCTCTCTCACCTCTCGAATAACGAGCAGTAAAAAAAGAAAACAATATATACACCTTGATTAAGCCTTAGGTGACGGTAACAAGACGAATCGTGCACTGCAGTTGGCCAGCGCTCAAATCGAGGACTACCGATCCACTGTGGAAGTATTTAATAATACCGAGAGCAGACTCTTTCATCACATTCAAAACGCAGAGATGGCTTACAACCTCTTGTACTCGTCTGGACAGTCAAGACAAAGCATGAAGGCGAACACACGCTCAAGCATCTCAATCTGCCCACCATTTCATGCAAAACACGAGTAAAACTAAAAGACAAAAAAAAAAAAAAGAAAGAAGAATTCGTGCATTCGTGCAATTGAAACAAGACGGGTGTTCACAGAAACACAAAGACATGAAGTCAGTGGTCGAACATGGAATGTCTGAAGCTGGAGCCAACATGGCGACACAGGTATTTCATCAGAGCCCTGAACTGCTGCATCCCTTGTTCAACCACAGCTGCCTAACATTTTTCCTGTAAAGTATTTCGCAAGTCGGTAATGATGGCAGACAATGCTGGTTCATTGCATTACTGCTTCCTCAGAAGTCAACTATACTACTCGTGATTATACGATTTCTTGAACTAGGCTACTTTCAGATGCACTTGCCACAAAGTTTATATTTCGACAGCAGCTACTAGTAGTAAAAAAGAAAAGAAACCTGCTACCAGCCGGCTATGGGTTGGATCATCTCGCTCATGAATTGCGCGTGCCCAGTGAATAGAGAATTTTGGGGGCAGAAAATCGAACGAACTATACCTTGCAATGTTACGCACTGACAATGGGTCACCAATGAACAAGCAGAAGGAACAAGGTAAAGGTGCCTATGCATGTCAACGAAAATGTCAGAATTGAGTATTAGCGGGAAGGGTCAAGGTTCTGAACACTTTCTTTTATATTGTGAATGAAAATTAAGAAGATTTAAAAATAGAACAGAATTGAACTCATGTAAACTAAACATTTATTCTGCTTTATTTAAGGGCCTGCATTGTAACTGCTAAAGGTAGATCCGAACGCTGCAATTTTTAAACGGCCATTGATGATGATCATCATCATCGTAATCATCAGCAGCAGCAGCCATTTAAAGAAGCACCGAGGAGTGCTGACAGGAATTTTTTTACTTCTCTTTGTGCGCTGTAAGTGAAGTTCCGAGCCCTCTGAACCTTACAAAGAATACTGGCACGTGTGAAAAATCGTTCAGATAATTTACTATAACCTGTTTCCCTGAACTGCTCTCGGTTTCAATATAGCCAGGAAGAGGGTGCATCATGACGTCATAACGGGTTCGAAAGGAGCGATCGCTCTGTCCACGTGATCCCGGCGTCTGCCACGCGCAAGCGCAACCAAAAGAAACGCGCGCACCAATCTCGTTTACTTTGTCTCTAGCAACGTCCCTTTTCGCGGAGCAGTTTGTTTTAAAGAAACGAGATGGCACTTACGGCGGCGCGCCATAGGTCTCCTCAGCGCCCGCGCACGAATACGAAACCATTACCGCTTCTACCTTGCATCTGTGCGATCAGCTGTCGGAAATGGAACTGAGTTTTTGCTAACGCACTGTGTTCCTATCATGCTGGATTGAATCATGTGGATTGAAGACGTGTGCAGTAGTTGGCTGCAAGAATAGTGATTGGCATGTTAAGCAATGGAATGAATCTGTGTGGCCAAGCTCGCGGACCGCTGCTGCAACTGTCCGAACGTGTTACCGGCACTTCGTGATGTACGGCTTTCCTCGATGATACATAAATTTCCTCATCCACCAGCATTGTACCGCTAACATTCAAAGGAAGGGCTTCAATCCCACAACGTCGGCAAGAGTGAGTACCACTCG
This sequence comes from Dermacentor silvarum, assembly GCF_013339745.2. NCBI lineage: Eukaryota > Metazoa > Arthropoda > Arachnida > Ixodida > Ixodidae > Dermacentor > Dermacentor silvarum. The sequence continues at coordinate 115,521,424 of NC_051159.1, read as the reverse complement.
TTAAACAATGACAAAGGGAGTATCGCCGCTTCCTGTCATAGTAAGTTTCGCGCACGTTATCTTACACATCTATCCCAAATGGCAGGAAAACTTACGCCCACTCTATCGCCGACGTATCAAGAATAAGTGAATGGGCGCACATTTGAATATATGCGCACTATGTACGCACAATAAATGACGGACTACATCGATGGCGCACGCATGGTCAAAGCTGAATGTTTGATGACGGTACACAAGAGTAATCGAGTTACAAGCGGTAATATATATTTGCTACAAGGTATTACAATGTACAAAACCGTTACGTTTCAAGCCTTGTGCGCAGCAAGAACAAATTTATCGGAACTGAGCACGCCCGCGAGCGATTATAGGCAGAAAACAATCAGATAGTGGCCGCACCGAGGAACTTCACTGACTCATACTGACAAGCCGCTTTCAAAATATTTGCCAAATAAAGAGCACAGAGCAAAAAAAAAAAAACACTAATCCTGAATAAATTCATGAGCGGACTGTTTGGATAGCTTGGAATACATATTTAGCCCCGCTATTAGAACAAGCACCATATACGCTGCTTGCGCCGTTTGGACATAGCTCAATCAGCTCCGAAAGCGCTTTTGCATGTTCTCTGAAGCTATGATCGAAGCTTCGTGTCATCCACCCAGTCACCGTCTATACGATATCTCCCAAAACAGATGTTTTCTAAGCCGCGCCGGCGTCATACACTTCCATTGTAAACAAGGAGGCAACGGAAGTAGTTGAGGCAAGCAATGGACGTGTCACCACGTGATCAAACATGGAAGCGCCCACGGGATCGCCGCGAAAAGGGTCAATAGCAGCCCGACGACAACAGGTTTTGCTCAGACGTCACGATAATGTCGATGACACGTGGTCCGGCTTCGCGAGGCGAACTTTAGTATCGAG
>NC_051159.1:115510506-115515506 GCF_013339745.2 Dermacentor silvarum | reverse complement strand
AGTGTATGGGTCGCTCATTTATAAGGCTTTTGGGTTTAATACGGAACATCAGGCAACAACAACAGCGAAAATTTGCCTGGAGGGTCGTATAATTGCTTTCGCCATAAAGCGATAAATAGAAAATTGTTAGTAAAGGGTGTATATATATATATAGACGGGTAGGTTTCGGAAAGCTGGTCAAACCCCAGCCCCGCCCCCCTCCAGAAAAATGAATACTTTCCGCCTATGCTGTGAAAAATATATAGCTAGTTTTCGACATTTTCATTTAAAGCCGAAACTTTCACGCAGAAACCCAATTTGCGCGCATGTTTGTCGGCATCATGCAAGAGGTCTATTCTTGTACCAAAACTCGATTTTAACGTATGAAAGAAGCTCAGGCACAGAATACAAAATGTAAGAAAGAACACTGGCACAGTCAGCGGCATAGCGAACGCGTGGCTCGCGAGGGAGAGCTCTTGCTTGTACTCCGTTGTTTTTAGGCCGTGTCCACTACGATAAACCTCATTATATATATATATATATATATATATATATATATATATATATACAGAAAGATGAAAAGCACAACTTCGCGATTATCTCAGGTTTGTTTAGCCACCAGTTTCGGCCTACTATGCCCAATTTTGGTACCTACCAAGTAGACCACACCCGATGACGGCACACAACCGCTGTCAAAACGCTGGCGTGAGCAAGCGCGCCAGTAGCAGCGAGCGAAGGTTCATGCGGCCTATCGCTTCAACATAATCTGAGCGGCGATAGCACAGCGCATACAAAGGTAGGAGCCGTGTTGTAGATCGCTTTCAAGATGCGGTGCGCGCGACTGCCCGTCACCGCGCAAAGTACAAGTACACAGTTAATTTCTAGCAAGAGCAAAAGCCACACTCCCTCCCTCCCGCAATGCCTTCCCGCTTTCCTCCTTTCGCGTGGGTTATTGAGTCGCCAGTTCCCCTTGCGCCCGGTCGCAAGATACCCATTAGGTGCGGCAGCTACACGTCGCCTCCCCCCCCCCCCCCCCCCCCCCCCACGGCCTTTCGCGTGAAACAAGAAGTCGTGTTTGCTCTCCGCCGTGCGTTCGCTCCCACATACAGCATACGGCCAATGAGAGTTTTTTTTTCTACATGCGGACACGACCATCGGAGATTGAGCCCTTAACAACTTCGCTGTAAAAAAAAATCACCAGGCTTGGCCTTCCCGTCCCGACGTATTCGCGATGCCGTGCTGCTCAGCATTCGGGTGCAGAACACGCGAAGCAGACCGCAAGCGACTCTTCCGGATTCCATCTGCGAAGCGAGACGCGGCGCAGATGAAGGTCTGGCTTCAAAGAATCAGCCGGGCTGATTTCAACCCAGCATAATGGTCCCGGCTGTGTGAGGTGAGCGAGCGATTCTTCAATGATCCCTAATCTCACAAGCTGCCACTTGCTGTGTGAGGCTTCGTTAGTTTTCTCCCTCCTAAGTGCCGCATTGTTCGCGCTGCATGTTCGCGCTGCATTTGCAACTTTCTTGGCCGGATTTCATCATGCCTTCAAACGCACGTGGTTTTTGTTGACTCGGTTATACAATCCATGGCGTTGTGTTTGTGTGGCCCTGAATGTATGCGAACGGCACGTTTTGAGTGTATCGCAGTATGTTACGAAGCGGTGACGGTACGTAGGGAAAAATGGGCGCTTACCTGCGGAAAGACGAACCTTTTAGGGCTATTTAGTTAGGGTGACTTTGCGCCTTCAGCAAAAACTCAACTCGGTGGTCGGCTATCTTGCCGCTATCAGCTCTCTGCGATGTCGCATTAGCAGGTGCGAGGAGATTAAACGCGACGTCATGACATGTCAACAAAGGAAGCCATTGGCCTTCTTTGAGGGGCATTGCTGCGTTTTTGAGTTGTATGCGACTGTAAAAGTGGAAACAGCGTAAAGTGTGCATGACGCAAGGGCACCTGAATGCTGTTATGTCCTCCACCAAACGCTCATACGCATGGATAAAAAAAAGTATTCGCTCCACATTTGATATAACCGGGGATCATTATTGTGACAGCTTGCTCCTTCGCTTCATATGACAGGTTCCGTGTTGCGGGTGCATTAATTCAGTTATTCAATATTGGAAAACGAACAATCCCCCGGAAGAACTGCTAGCAACGCTATCCACATTTCAACGCCCTTGATTATAGAGTTAACTCATTCCTGCGTGGCTTTGTCAGTGGCCAGGACAAACCTGGATGTTAACTCATCGTTTCTGCTCTGCATTTGATAAGATAGTAGATACAATACGCAGGGCAGAATTTCTCGGACCCGCGCGCAGCACATGCAAGCGGCAATATGATCCGCAAAAGCAGCCTCGCATAAGCCTGTAAGATGACCGCTGCCACGCTACTCAATTCCGCAAAAAAAAGAAAAAAAAATGTGTGGAGTAGTGTAAGGCTTCCTACAAGCGAGCGAAGTTACTAGCCTCATTATCGACGGACCGCTTCCGCCGAATGATCGGTCAGTGAAACCTGTAGGACAACTGCATATATACAGCTGGTGGATCATTCACTCCCGCAGCGTAGTCATTGTTAGAGGCCCGCTGTGCACGTTAGCCGCTCTCCAACGAGGGACTGGAGCTACTGAAACGCGGAGATGAACCAACGCCGAGGTCGCGCGTGGCATGGCTCAGTTAAAGCCCGACTTAGAGGCTTTAGGCTCACTGTATCACCGCTAATAGTACAGCCATCTAAGCGCAACGGCATTTATGCGTCCTCTCGTTGTTTCGGCAGCCAGTCATAATATAACGCGAAAAATTCCGATCAAAATACGAGTTCAAGAGCGCGAGCGACACGTAGCCACAGCGTTTCATTCGGAGAGTGTCTGCTAGTTCAGCCCCGCGTAGGGGGAGCCACGGTCGACAGAAGAGAGAGTGAAAGCCGGCGCAGGAGGAGGAGAGAGGAGATGGCGCTACTTTTGTTTTATTGGGGGTTTTAAGTATAATACTACACAACAACGCCCCACATAAGTAGTACTGCGCGGATTGCGAGCCTTTGTGGGCAAGCACTATATGTGTGCACGCGTATACAAGTAGCGTGCATATATTCGAATCAAGCGGAGAAGTAATGTGTACACTTTCGTCGCGCAGCCGGCCACTACTAGCGCAAGCGTTAATCAGCGCTTTTTGGCCGCAAACGGAAAGCGCCCCGCGGTGTCGTCTGACAGGTGTCGCTCTTGACTGTCGCTCTTGACTGAAAGACCTCGCCTGCGTTTCTGAGCGTCAACCTTCCCCAGTGTTCTTACGTGCGCAATGACGTTTCTTGGCAGACCCGCGGAAAGTTCGCGGACGACCCCTCTGCCTCGCCGCCGTTTCGAAAAAAAAAAACAAAAAAAAAAAGGTCCCCAATTTGCCCCCCTCCGTTTGAGGGGCTCCCGCGGAGAGGAGAGCTCGCCTGTACATCTCCCTGCGCTACTTCGTTTCGGCGGCCGACGCACTCAGTTCAAGCTCGCTGTTAATCACGTGACCACACGTCGAGATGGGTATGCCCGGCCGATCCTCGGCAGCCTCTGAGGGCCTGCAGTGCTCAGCGGTGCAACGAGCGACGCCGCAGCCATGGACCAGATATTCGGCGGACTCAAGAGCTTCGTGAAGATCGAAGCCATCGTCACCGACAACCACGCGTTCCGGCTGCACTACAAGGTGACGTGCGCGCTTCTCATCGCCTTCAGTATCCTGGTCACCAGTCGACAGTACATCGGGGACCCCATCGACTGCATCACCAAGGACAGCGTGCCCACGCGAGTGCTGGACACATTCTGTTGGATTCATTCCACGTTCAGCGTCAGGGACTCCTGGGACAAGAAAGTTGGCACTCAGATTCCATACCCCGGCGTGGATAAGTACTCGCCGGGGGAGAAGCGAGTGTATCACGCCTACTACCAGTGGGTCTGCTTCGTACTCTTCCTCCAGGCCGTGCTCTTTTACGTGCCTCGTTACCTGTGGCTTGCGTGCGAGGGCAGCAAAATCAGCACGCTCGTGCTCGACCTCGGCTCGCCCATCCTAAGCGACTGAAAAGCGAAAGCACAACCGCAAACTCCTCCTCGAGTACTTCGCCAACAATGTGGGCCAGCACCAAATGTACGCTTTCCACTATTTCTTCTGCGAGCTACTCAACTTCGTCAACGTCGTCGGACAGATCTACCTCATGGACCACTTCCTAGGTGGCGAGTTCACGACGTACGGCTTGAAGGTCCTGCAGTTCAGCGAGTGGGACTGGTCCGTCCGTTTCGACCCCATGGTTAAAGTCTTTCCAAGGCTTACGAAATGCACTTTCCACATGTACGGTTCCTCCGGCGACGTGCAGAAGCACGACGCCATGTGTGTCCTCCCGATCAACATCATCAACGAGAAGATTTACGTGTTCCTTTGGTTCTGGTTCGTCATTCTAGCCATGGTTTCTGCCCTTGTTCTGGTGTATCGTGTTGTGCTGTTCATTTCGCCTCTGACCAGGTTTCACGCCATCAAGTCAAAGGCACGCCTGACCAACGGTACCCAGCTGGAGCGTGTGCTGGAACGGAGCCAAATAGGCGAGTGGTTTTTGCTTGACCTGCTCGTCAAGAATTTGGACCCGGTCCATTACAGGGATTTCATCACGGATCTTGACAAACACCTGGGAAGCAAGATCACCGAGCACGTCTGATAATAGACGTTATATGTTCTGTTGTGGCTTCGACCGCTAAGATAGATTAATGGAACTGAATTCTTTGCCTCAAGTAAGCGTGCGTGGACTTTTTTTCTCCTTGGGAACGACTCTTGGCAAGTCAGGTTGTGTATGTTCACTTCTCGTGTTCAAATCCAGAAGTACTGTACAATGAATAGCTAAATTAAACAATAGTGTTGAGAACACGCTGTTTCTTTTCTTCTTCTGCGGCGCGTGAGCCACATTTCTTCAAACACCCGGCAGATCTTTTCTAGAGGAATCCGGGACAAAACTTGGGCTTCGATAATGAGCTTGCGCAAATCGAATGCGGTTCCACATTTTTT
>NC_051159.1:115455244-115510406 GCF_013339745.2 Dermacentor silvarum | reverse complement strand
TTTCTTGTCGTGTTCTATAAAAACCTGTCGCCCGCAGTTTGCGAGAAGCACGTGGCTCACGTGGCCTTGTAAGAAGCACATTATGAAGAGGCAGAATGTGGCGCGGATGTTCTTCGTCAACTCACGTTTTTTTTTTTTTTTTCGTGCTGTTCCCGAGGATGAACCAGAACGAACTCGTCCAGCTTCCTATTCTACTGTTCTTCGTAAACAACGTTTAAATTTAAGCGCTCTGGTCTTACTCTCCCTTGGCGTCTCGGCACTAGGTATTATACACAGAGTTACGCACTCTGTGTGATTTCATTCAATTCAATTCAGTTCATAAATTTCTTGAGCAAGAAAGATGAACAAGAGCTAAAGGCCATGTGGCCTGACAGAGACTCTTGCACCTGTTGACGTTCCCTATACAGGTATACCTAACATTTGATGCAAGTACGTTTACATGCATTGTACACACATTTTCTGACATGCTTTCTTCATGCACGTTGCACTCAAAATTTATTCACGTGAATTATAGGCGTGACAAATATGAAAAGCAACACAAAACGATACATACACATAAATGACTTTTTTTTCTACCAGGATTACAGTACAAATGAATATATTTACATGCAGTAAACGTCAAGATTAAACAAAAAATTTTATATGTTTCAACTGAGGTGCAACGCGACTACCGGCGCGACTACCCAACGCGACTACCGAGGCCAACAAGGAGTTAGCGCAGATTAAGCAAATGCTTCTGCAGCTTTCTAAGGACAACGCTAAATTGAGGGAGGACATTAACGTACTCAAGGAAGAAAACGCTAGACTGAGAAATGGAGTCAAAGACAGCAAAGAAGTAGCACAGATCGCCAAAGATACGGAGGAAATATTCGAGGGTGAGGACGAAGTGCCCGTACCCACAAAACGAAGGGCTATAGAAGTAGATTCAGACTGCAGTGAAAGGAGAACATATAGGCGAGAGAGTAAGACCAAAAGACTGCAGGAAGAGTTAGAACTTAGAATGGAGGAAGATAAGAAAGGAGTTGAAAAGAAAATGGACGATATGATCGGTCAGATCACTAAATTATAGCAACAGCAATTCGCCACGATTCAGCAGCAGATACAGGAGCAGTTAGGCTCCATGCAAGCGCGCGTGGGAGAGCTAGAAGCGAAATTATCGGTGGCAGTCAGTCTACCTATGAGAGCCTCACAAGCAAGCAGTTGCGGCCCCATTAAAACGGCTGGCAAACCGTACAGTCGGCCTGCGGTAACAGAGACGAGCGAGATCGCCGGAAAACTTTAACACCATGGATAAACACAACAGATACACGATCTGGCAGTGGAATTGCAGGGGTTACGCTAAGAAAAGATGTCATTTACAGCAATACCTGATTAACAAAGAAAATCCAGACATCATAATATTACAAGAAACTAACGGGAAGGGAAAATTATCGGGCTACAAGTCCTACAGTGGCGCCGCGGGGGATAAATCGGCCGTTACAACGCTGGTCAGACGAAATCTCACGGCCGTCCAACACGACACAGACATTAAGGGAATTGAACACACTTTAATAGAAATAATACCGACTCGGAAAGTACCTAGCAGCCTTTTCGTTCTCAACGTCTACAGCAGTCCGCGATGCAAACACAGATTCCGCACGCTCATTCGGAAAACGATCGCTATCGCGAGCAGGCAGGCGGTACTGATTGCTGGGGACTTCAACGCTCAACACACCGCGTGGGGTTACAAATTCGAAAACGTCAAGGGTAGGAACCTGTGGCTCGACGCGCAGCAAGAGGGGCTCACCCTCGTTACGAATCCCTCCTTGCCAACGCGCAGAGGTAACAGCGTTAGCGTAGACACCACACCGGACCTGACTTTTACGAAAAACATTGGCGATTCGCAGTGGACTAACACGCAACAGGACCTCGGTAGTGATCACTTTATAATAGAGATTAGAGTCACGGCGGGACCGCGCAAGATCAGAGGTAAACAGCTCAAATTGGTCGAGTGGGACAAATTCAGAAACATTAGGCAGACGGAAGATTCGCAGGAAGCAATTGAGGGCATCGGGGATTGGACCGACGCGGTGAAGCGGGACATTGCCGCGGCGACACGAACGGTCCCACCAGAGGCGCAACTCGAACTCATAGACAGCAGACGTTTACACATGTGGGAGGCCAAACAAAGTTTGCAGGAAAGATGGAAAAGGTAAAGACACAACAGATCACTTAGGAAAAAGATAGCGAAACTAAACAGGGACATTGAGAGTCACACACAGCAGCTGTGCAAGCAACAGTGGGAAAACACCTGCAGTAACATGGAGAATCAGCTAGGGCTCGCGAAGACGTGGAACTTGCTTAGGTACATGCTTGACCCAGAAGAGACGAAAACCGCGTATAGACAGAACATCAACAGAATCATACATGCGTATGAAGGCTCCGAACAGGAGATCTTACGGGAGATCAGGGAACGGTACATTAGTTCGGTCCCACCGGTAACGCATCTAGAATACGAAGGCGCAATCAATGAAGAGCTAGACAGACCGATCGGCGAGTCCGAGATCAGGGCAGTGTTACATAAGCTCAACACTTAATCGGCACCCGGGCCCGACGGAATCACAAACAAAACGCTCAGGAATTTAGACGATAAATCCATAAAGAAACTGACGGAATACGTCAATGCGTGCTGGGAAACCGGACGCGTACCGCAGCAATGGAAGACAGCGCACGTCGTGCTGATACCGAAGCCGGGCAAGCGACTGCAGCTAGAGAACCTCAGACCAATCTCCCTGACTTCGTGCGTGGGGAAGGTAATGGAGCACGCGGTCCTCACAAGGCTGACCAACTACCTCGAGGACCGTGACCTGCTCCCCCACACTATGTTGGGGTTCAGGAGAAACCTCTCTACGCAGGACGCGATGCTACAAATCAAACATCAGGTCATAAACAGCCCGACCAGGTCCACTAAGGCCATACTCGGCCTGGACCTGAAGAAGGCCTTTGACAACGTAACGCACGCAACCGTACTGGCCAAACTGCAGGAACTCGGCCTTGGCGAACGAACGTACAATTACGTTCGAGACTTTCTGACGAATAGAAAGGCCAAGCTTACTCTCGGGGAGCTTAATACCGAACAAATAGAGTTGGGTAGCGCCGGCACCCCGCTGGGATCGGTGATATCGCCCATGCTTTTCAACCTAGCTCTCGTGGGGTTGCCGCCCAAGCTAAACGAAATCGAAGGGCTCAATCACACCCTCTACGCCGACGACATTACGTTGTGGGTTACCGAGGGGTGCGACGGCCAGATAGAACACACGTTGCAACGGGCTATCGAGACGGTCGAACAATACTTGGAGAACACCGGACTGACCTGCTCCGCAGAAAAGTCTGAACTGTTAGTTTACAGACCTACGCGAAGAGGCCGCAAGCCGAACAGCGAGACGAACGACGAGGATCCCGGTAGGGACATACGACTAACGACGTCCGACGGGCGCCACGTACCCAGGGTAGATAGCATGCGGGTTCTGGGCTTACACATCGCGGCTAACGGACATAATGGCGAGACCATCAGGAGACTGGAAGGCGCGGTTGCACAGACCGTCAGGTTACTCAGACGCATATCCAACAGACACAGCGGGATGAAAGAAGGTAGCATGATCAGACTAGTTCAGGCCTTCGTAATTAGCCGAATAACGTACGTGGCACCATACCTCAATTGGCACGTTGCGGAGAAGACAAAGATGGAATGCTTAATCAGAAAGGCTTACAAACAGGCAATAGGGCTACCGATCAACACAAGCACGAACAGGTTACTGGATCTAGGTCTACATAATACGCTGGGGGAATTGATAGAGGCACAGAACATAGCGCAATACGAACGTCTTTCCAAGAGCAGGACGGGCAGATACATATTAGAAAAGTTAGGCATCGGGTATCACGCTCAACACGGCATCAAAGTTGACGTACCCAGCAGCCTCAGGGACAAGTTGGTCGTCCCTCCGCTACCAAAGAACATGCACCCGGAATACCACAGGGGTAGAAGAGAAAAGAGAGCGCAGGACGTACAGAGGAAGTACGGCAAATGTGAAGACGCGGTGTTCGTGGACGCGGCCAGGTACACGCGCAGGCGCGCCTTCACGGCCGTGGTGGTAGATCACGAGAACACTTGCAAAACTAGTGTCACGGTACGCACGGTGCACGCGGAAACAGCGGAGGAGGTAGCCATCGCGCTAGCGGTGGCCACCACCGAGGCCGAAGTGATCATCAGCGACTCCCAGACGGCAATTCGCAACAACGCCAACGGCCGCATCTCCCCCGAGGCGTTACGAATATTACTCGCGGGCAAAACCGGGAATAAAGAAGTTTACATCGTATGGGCACCCGCCCACACCACATCACTCGCCGGCAACGAGGCGGCGCACGGGGCGGCTCGAGGGCTTACGGACCGAGCCGCCAACCACACTACCGCCGCCTCGGCCACGACGTCTGGTGAGGGGTGGGAGTGGGAGGATCGCCTGACGAGTTTTAGAGATATAACGCAACACTACAGACTGGCGAGGTGCAAATTTCCGCCACCACACCAGAAACTGAACAAGAGACAGGCGGTCGCATGGCGACAGCTGTAGACAAGAAGGTTTGTAAACCCGGTGATCTTGAATCTCTGTTACCCAGAGCTTTATTCGTCCAACCAATGCAAGTTTTGTGAGGCCAGGGCAACCCTGGAACACATGTTATGGGAGTGCAAACGAGGGGGGGTTCCCGACGGGGACGCAGCCTCGAGCCGAACGCGCTGGGAGACTACGTTGCTCAGCTCCGCCCTCGAAGACCAACTCTGGGCCGTCCAGCGGGCCGAGGAAGCCGCCAGAGCTCAAGGGCTCCAGGCCGACACCTAGGCAGGGGTATTCGCCGAAATCCCCGAATAACTCGCCGGATTATAAATAAAATTATCATTCATTCATTCATTCAACTGAGGTGCATAAAATCAATTTCCGGCTCAACACTATTTAATACTCGAGGTATTTGATAGACTAGGTCTTGACGTCCATATTTGCGAGGATGAAAGGTGTTCTCGTTTGGTCGCGCGATTGGTAACGTAATAGAGAAGTAGGCGTGTTAACAATGTGAACCCTATTGCTTTTTATATGCAAAAATAATCTACGATGATATATCTGGCTGGCTCGGAGCAATGAGTGTTTGCCAAACAGGTTGCATGTCAGTAGATATCGCGGCCTACCATGATAGCTTTCTAACATTCGTATTATCTTTTTTTGTAAAAGTATCAATTTATCGTAATTTTTTGCTGACGTTGTTTCCCAATCAACCACGATGTAAGTTAGCTTACATTAAAAAAGGGCGTTATACATTGCTTTCTTTAGCCATAATGGAACAACATCACTAATCCTATACATATAACGTACTACTTTACAAAGCTCATTGGTTATCCTATAGAGACGAGTGGCCCAAGATGAGGCTATCCTAGAACCAAACCCCCAGGAATTGTGTTTTTTGCTTGTTCTAGACACTTCCTTTGAAATAAAAGTTATATTACTATGCAATTGCTTGTTTGCCGGTTTACCTATTTCACGTACACACCTCGTTTTATAAACATTTAATTGCAGCTAGTTCATGTACAAACAGTCGGACAATAAATTTAAATACTCATTAATCTCTTTTTCCGGGTATTGCTGGGAACCGTTCGCGAAGAAAAGATCTGTGTCGTCGGCGTACATAATTATGTTAGGTGAGGAAGGAGTGCTTAGTAGGTCGTTTATGTAGATGTTAAATAACAATGGTCGAGTATGGAGCAAGTATGGATCAATCTGGATCAAGTATGGAACCCTGCGGAACCCCTGTCTTTACACTGAGATGTAACGAGGTTAACTGATTAAACGAAACAAATTGATACCAGTCAGTGAAGTAACCTTTCATTATCTCCAATGTTGTTCCAGGTATGCAACAGAACGTTTACCATGCTAATCCCTCTTTTTCTTACTGTCCCTATTGCAAATCTAAATTCCTCCCAGGCATAGTCGTTCAATAAACATTATTTTTATTTCTTTAGAAATCGCACTCAGTTATCACCTATTTATCCGTTCTGACTTGTCAGTTGCACCCTAGCCGTTCGTTAGCAGTTTTACCCTTTCATTATTTGCTGTGCATACAACCACCCGGTTCTAGGCCCATACCCCATTTGGGCACGTGCCATGTTTTGTTGGCTCATCATCATCATCATGTTCTCAGCATACCGTGCAGCACCGAGTGGCTCTGTGGACCCTACACAATTGACCTGCTGTTTAGCATTGTGACACAAGCAAGTGCGACGCAACACGTGGAAGGGGAGGCTGTTTCTAAACCGCTTTGCAGGAGAGATGGAGCAGACTGCGCAGTCAACAGCCGCGCTCGAGCTCGCTCCTATGACTCTACAAAGGAGTAGGCCAAGCGGTAGGCCTAGAGGCTTACTCCTAGGACCAAAGAACTAGTGCTAATTTAGGCCTACTTCCACTAATATAAGTACTTTATGCCTACTCATAGAATAAAGAAATATGTTTAAAGGATTCCTCCTTTGGTCCCACTTATGAACTTGTGCTAGGCGGGGAAGCAGGGAGGAAAGGGGGGGGGGGGGGGGGGCGTGCCTAGATATACTTGATTTTAGCGCAAAATACATTCAGTAAAAAGGGGACCAAAGAAAGAAAGTGAAGCGCCAAACTACCAACTGTTCAATGACAGCCTCAGAAACATACAGAAAAAAGTCAACTTCCACGCGTGCGCGCAGAGAGCCAAGGTGTGACGTAGAACTACATGGTCATGATAACATATTTTGAAGAAAGCACATTTCTGCAGAATACAATGGGATGGATGCATCGCTGACACAGTCAGACCCTTTCTTTTTAATACAGACAGCTTCCAACGACTCCCTGAAAGTATGGTCCTCACTTTTGCCAAGAATCGATACTAGCGCAAAGCATGGCTCACAATGTTACAGTGCACAGGAAAATGCGCATTGTCACACTTACCAATACTATTAGCATGCTCCCTCAGTCTGACAAACACAAAAATAATAAGTAAAAGCTTATGCAGATATTATACGTTTAGTGAATGGGATTTATGTCATGGTAAACCAGGCTATTCAGAAAATGTAATTTCTTCCATATTGCTGAAGGATAATCTCCTGCAATACGATAAGTCACAGAGGACAGGCTATGCTGTAACATTGACCGGAAGATCTGTCATACAGTAAACGGTGAAAGCAAGTGTCTTTCGGCACGTGTTTTGGCAATAAAAACAGCGTATCTTCGCTCTGTTCAAATTAGGTGCACTGACGACGCGCGGTGGTGGGTGGTCGGGAAGGGGAGTCACACCAAAAATGTGTTGCTTAAAGCACATTTCATGTGGTTATCTTTTCACATCTGATATTTTTTTCTTTCAGATATACGCTGATAAAGCGAGCCGCCGTTCAGCCAGTGATTGGCAGACACTGTCTTCGTTAGCAGGAACGTTTAGAGAGACAGAAAGAGTGGAAGGGCAGAGATGTTAACCAGAAGCAAGTCTCCGGTTTGCTACCCTGCACGTGGGTTGGGGAAAAGAGGTTGCAAAGCAAAAGGAGAGGAAGAGAGAGAGAGAGACAGAAAAAAAGAAGTATACTACAGGCGTTCGCTGAGTCCGGCAGATAACAAAACGGACAAGAACGCTGTAACAGTATTCTGACACGATATAGAGTGACTTTTACGTTGGAGGATTGCAGGAACGATTCCACTCATGTGACAGTAATTGGGGGGGAATCAGGTGTCACCGATTGCACGCTCATGCGAATGTGGTTGTTGCAAGCCAAAAAGACCGCAATAGGGAACGCTCTGACTCTCAGATCAGGCGCGATGCGCATCTTCACACCCCGAGTGTATATATATATATATATATATATATATATATATATATATACATACAGGGTGTTTCAGCGAACACTTTCAAAATTAATTTATGGTTGCCTGTGGTAGATCGCACAGTTCTAGTTCATGAGCTCGTCTACTCTAAGACGCGGACATTACTTGCACACTAAATTGAAATGCGTAATCAAATAATTACCAGAAATTCACTAATGATGTTTTAACTAATTACTTGATGGCCCATATTGCAATTTACAAATTGTAGCCGTGGAGTTCGCAAGGCGATCGGATCCACTTGGAACGAATTCTCGGGATGCCACCAGTTTCGAGATATTAACTCCCTAACTTTGCGAAGAAATGCTTTGCCATTCATTTTTCGTGATATCAGTAGCTAATACTGAAGTAATTTACAAATTTACAACAATGTAGTTAGAACCTGAAAAGCATTGCCAACTTAAAGATCGTACGAACATGTGGACACATATCACTCAATGTATATAGCCATTCGCGGCATTAATACCTGGTAAAGTTTGTATTCTTTTGACCGAACGCTACGTCAGCATCGCAGTTGTTTTCCTAACCGTTAAATGTTTCTTCATTCACATTCTTGAAAAAACTTTGAAGGCCCTGCATAAGCGTGCTTCGCGCAACTCCCGCAAGCCATGCGGCAAAGCCTCATTGCCTCATCGTGTGCTCCGAGTCGTTTGAGGTGCGAGCTTGTCGTACCCAGTATGCGTCGGTGGCACCGTGTTCAAAAGAGACACCTGAATTTGCCATCAGAAGCTCCTTTTTTTTTAATGATACGTGGGTTTTAACGTCTTAAAGCAACCCTGGGTCGATGCGAGACGCCACAGCGGAGGGCGCTGAGGGAGAGGCTTGGAATGTACCAGTAGCTCACCCAGGATCTCTGCCGAGGGGGGGGGGGGGGGGGGGGATGCATTTTTGTGGTATTGGGGTGGGGGAAGCAAGCACTTTGCATAATATGCGATTTCCTTGCTTTAGCCAGAGGAATACAAAACCAAATAAAATGCCTAATAATTATAATATATAATGACACCAAGGATGATGATGTTTATTTCTTCAGCGTGTTACTGAAGGTAATTTAAAAGTGAATGAATAAATACAAGACAGTGAAAGAGTGTTTTCGTTAATGAGGAAAATTCGACCTCAAGCCACCTCCTTAATTGTAATGGCAATGTGAACAGAGCACTGAAGCTACACGTTGGACTGGTGGGACTGGACGCGTGGGGCGGGAGGGGGGGGGGGGGGGGGCTGTTACAACACCCTGTTTTTTGGTCCAAATGTGAAGTGCCCGCTAGAACATGCAGGCTGCCGCCACGGTCTGGTACCGAAGTTGGTACCTAGTGCTCAGCCGCAACCACTGATCTAGCACTGAGGGTGCGACTCCTTTCAGACACAGTTCTATAAGCAAAGCCTCTAGGGACCCTATTATACAAGGAATTTTTTCATTTTCTTTATTTTTATTACCTTACGTCATTGCATGGGCCAACGGCAGGTCTTCGCCATCGCCAGCATCGGCCACTTTCTACGGCGGGTGATAAGAAATTATTAGAATTGAAGGGCAAGAATCCACGCATGATATAAGCCCTACCATTCTAATTTTTGTCGTTTTTTTTTCTGCGTCACTCATTCCCGTGCAATCGCCATCAACCGAGGCCAGCCGACACCACCTAAAGATGGCGCAAGGCCTGTTCACTCTGATCCATGACGTCATGCTAGCTGGCCCGGCTTCCATAGAATCTAATGGGGGTGATCCCGAGTAAGCAGCGGCGATTTCGACGTCACCGCTTTCGTCACTCCAGGCTTGGCAATGGAAATGTCGGGCCAGGTAGCGTGACGTCATGGATCAGAGTGAACAGGCCTTGTGCTCTCTAGGTGGTGTTGGGCCAGCCCAGCCAGACAAGATGTGACACATTCGTCACCGACTCAGAAAAAAAACGAAGAAAAAGAAAGGGCAGCACGTATATAGATGCATACGATGCGGCTCGCGCGCGGAAATCGGGGGAAAATTGATTATGGAGGCCGTCGGCGGTTGTTCACCTTGCGACGAGCGCAGGTCCGTGTGTGTGGCGTGACGTGATGCGGTCGTGCCGCGGCACACTGTGGCGGCGAAGGCGACGATTCGTTTCCGCATCGGTGATCATCGGAGCGACGCGTCGGGAAGCGAGCGAGCGCGACCACGTTTGCAGCGGAAGCGGAAAAACTCACGCCGCTATACACCACTTATAATGGGCGGAGAACGCGCGATGTTTGTTTTCGCGCGACAGGCCATGCGCGGCTGGTTGTGTTCACACGGCAGGCTCCGTATAGCCAACCGCTTGCAACCGCGCAAACAATACGAGAAACGCTTGCACGCCGGTTTGCTTACTCGCTTGTAAAAGCTGACAGTGGCGTAACTAATTGATAACCGACTATGAGCTTATTATCTGCAGACCTACAGAATGGATACCAAGAGCTGCAGTCGAGGACGGCAGAGAACTATGTGGCGTGATTAAATTAGGAAATTCGCAGTCGTAAGATGGGGTCCACCGACGTACGACAGGGGTAAATTGAAGGTCGCCGGGAGAGGCATATTCGTCCTGCAGTGAACATTAATATGACGCTGACGGTGAATCCGTCCGCAAAAGCTTGGTGCTCAAAAGCATGCTCGGTAATGCAGGAGGAAAGCTGTCGCCCCACGCCGACGCATCCGGCCCAAATTCCGAGCCTGCTCGGCCACAGGCAGACAAACTCAGCCACCCATTGATAATCTTCCAACGGTCAGTCGCAGTGGAAGGCGAATGTGGAGTAGCGGTTACAGTGCTCGACTTGAAGGCAAGTGTGCGCTGGTTAGATTCCCCGCACTAACTCACAATCTTTAAAGAGATAACTTTGACTCCATACCCCCAACTTTGCTCTTTGTGTGTCTCTGGCCGCTTATGTGAGCGTAGCTTGAGGGTGACCTTGACACGATATATATATAACTTCCCGTAGTTGGTTTTGAAGCCGGTTCCCCCATCGCAAGAGCCCGATGCTCTCACCATTAGGCCCTGGACTTTTATATACGCATGCGCATGCGTCACCTTGCCTTTCTGCGAGCTCTAATGGAGAAGCTTGAATGGGTGCCTTGGAGGCTTCGAACTTTTGGGTGCCCGTTTTCCGCGAAGCTTTCGTTTGTACTCACATTACATCATTTACACATTCTTCGGTGCATGAAGGATTTGGACATTTCTTAGCAACACACCACCTTTTAAGCACACGTCACAGTTGTGAAGCAAGAATTAAGCGCCCGGCCTTTGTACATTCCATAGCCGACATCGTCCGAGCGTCGATGAGAAAAATTATTTAGCGGATGAACAAAGAAAGCGGAAAGTCGTAATTTCACACCGAAGCTTAAGACGCCATCACCCGACATACCCACAAGAAAACGCGCGCTGGTTTATGTTTGCGTGTGTGTCTTATCTGTCTGTGACTGCGTCTTTCTGTGTGTGTGTGCGTGTTACGTCATTTTTTGTTTTGTTTTCTGTCGAGCTTTTTTTTTTTTTCTCCTATTATCGCTGTGTCGTTCATTCCCTGAGAAGTGCAAACATTTTTGTCTGTTATACTCATTGTGCTACAAAACGTGCTTTTATGTTCTTAAGTTGTTTTTTAAGGAACTACTAATGTCCTGTGGAGAAAGCGGTCTTGGCAAATAAATTAACAAATAGGAACAGAGGTACGTGGGCGGTCACACTCATGGTCATCCGCGAATAGATTGTGCATGAAATTATGTATTTAAACGTCCCAAAGTAACTAACAGCTGGCGGCAGGCGCCGCAACGTGGGGGTGATGTTGTACGTTCAAATCAAAGTATGGTTTTTAACGTTAAAAAATAGTAATAACGGTCTATAAGGGACACCGTTATAGAGGGTGCAGGGTTAATTGAAGCGCTTTGTATTGAAGCGCTTTTGTAAACAAAAAAAAAAAAAAAAAAACAATTCTCATGTGTCAAGTTTACAACTCTAACTCAACAATAAAGAACGATCACAAATTTGTAAACTACACCTAATAATACATCTAAAGTGGACAAAATTGATGTATTATAGACCGCTCTGAAATACACCACTAATTTGTAAATATGACTTTTGCGAGACCCTCGTAAAAATTGTATAAACTTCCCGAAAGCTGTAAATTCATATATCAAGTTTGTCCGTTTTAGATGCTCTAACAGATGAATTTTACAGAAGTGCGACATATGTTTCATAAATATTAGTAAACTTCGTGCTTCAATTTTTGTGAAACTTAGATTTTCATAAATAAAGCAAATTCAGGCCCTTAATCAAATTGTTCGTGCTGGAGTGACTAAAATTTAACTTTCTCTCCTAAATGCAACAAATTTCATTCAGATCGGTCAAGCGGTTGCTTTAGAAAAGCATTTCCGCATTTTACATGTACTGTTTGAATGGGACAATCAGTGTTGGCCCCGAGCAAAGGCTTCCTCCTAAGTAATATAAGCAATGAATAATAAACTAACTTTCTAATTATTAACTTAATGGCCACACTCTCAACACAAGGCTTGTAGAACACATTTGAAAAGTCACTTTCAGTTGTTTGCGATGCGCTACCGTGTGTGTAACTCTTTTTAATGCGAAGCATTCTTCTCCGAGTCCAGCCACTTTCTGGTGGGCGAACCTATCTCGTCATTTTCAGGGGCCGAGTCCGGCGATAGCGCAGTCTAAAATTATGTGCCACAGAGGGCAACAGGTTATGTGCACTCAGTCTGTACCACTGGGTTTCAGTTTTCTTTCAGTCTTATATCTTGTCATTACAAACGTTGTGTCTTACTTTTTGTAAATATAAACACCTACAGCCTATAATCTTTCTTTACATAACCGTTCGCTACACGACAGTTACATTATTCCTATAACGGTTATCTACAAATCATGAATGCTTCGCATTACGGAGATGTCAACCACAGTTGAGTCTGCCAAGTTTCTCACTGCTTGAACAAAAGCTCCCGAAACCCTCAGCCTAAAAAAACACGTTGCGCGTTTCTCTTAAATGCGAAAAAACCCACAGAGCTACGCAAAGGTTAGCACGTCGCAAGCAACTGAAAGTTATATATTCAAGTGTTCCCTACAAACCTTCTATTGACATTGTGGTCATAAAGGTAATTTTTTAAAAATGAGTTATTCGATGCAAATTACTTCATTAAGAGGATCCCTAAAGATACGCAGATCCAAAGCGCATGTTGGAATGAAAGGCCAACCCGCCACGGTGGCGTAGTGGCTTTGGAGTCACTGGATTATACCCGAGGTCACGGCATCAAATCCTGGACGCCGCCGGACTCATTTCGAAGGGTAAAAATGCAAAATCTCCCGTGTACCATGCATTGGGTACCCGTTAAGGAATCTCAGGTGGTCAAAATTAATACGCAGTCACCCACTACAGCGTGCCTCATAATCATATCATGGTTCTGGCACTTACAACCCAAGAATATGTTTTAATTTAATTAAAGGTAAATAAAGATTCACTTTGAGAACACCGGAGACTTTACCTTGGGGTTGCTAACAACATACATGCAGTTGGTCTAATTTGCACAAAAGTCCTCGGTCAACTTTTTTTTTTTTCTGTTATTCTTCGTTACTTGTTCCGCGTGAACTCCACACCCGGTATAAGTACGTATATTGCGCTACACTGCGGGGCAATTTCTGTGACGGACGCTTTGCGCAAGAAGACCCGTGTAATATAACATTTAGTCACCGACAAGATCAAAGGTCAAAACGCAGACATGTAACATGTGATTGTAGCATTTAAAGTGACACACTAAAGAGCAGCAGATGCTCAGGTAAGGCCAAACTCAACTCTGCTGTTCCAAAGGGCTATAACCTTTGAATAGTGGTCAACAATAGCAGAAACCCATTGCGCAGAGTACCTGCATTAGGCATGGCTGCGTGCGTTTGTTTCGCCGCAGGCACCCTGCGATAACATCCGGGCGTGCACTTAAATTTAGTCGCACGTTAAAGAACCCCAAGGAGTTGAAATTAATGTGGAGTCCACCACTGCGGAGTTTCTCATTTAGCCTTCAACGCTTTTCTATCTATCATCAATCTAATCTATCTATCTATCTATCTATCTATCTATCTATCTATCTATCTATCTATCTATCTATCTATCTATCTATCTATCTATCTATCTATCTATCTATCTATCTATCTATCTATCTATCTATCTATCTATCTATCTATCTATCTATCTATCTATCTATCTATCTATCTATCTATCTATCTATCTATCTATCTATCTATCTATCTATCTATCTATCTATCTATCTTAAGCTGCCAGAGCGTGTCGGCATGTGAGTGACAGTTCGTGAGAATTAGGCCTACGCTGTTTTCAAGCAGTCATCTGTGCAGACACCGTCAAGTAGAGGAAGAACGCTAAATACGCGCAGAGACATAATAAGACGATGTGGTCGACTGAGCGCGTCGTTTAGCGAACGGTGCCGTTGTGCTCGCGCTTGCGGTGTGTGGCGTGGCAAGCCCAGAAGAAAGCGAGTGGACGACAAATGCACAACCAAGCTCATACCTAATCCCGTAATTTGTGGCATTAACTAGAGCGCTATGTGTCGCATGTAATAGGAACCCTGATGTAATACGCGGGGCAACTGCGCGGCCGTTGAATAGAAAAAAAAATATATCCGCTCATGGGATACGATTATTAAGACCTTTAAGTAAAACATTCACTTCCAAAATAAATTCGCATCTTAATAGATCACGAGAAGAAAATCCGACGGGTCTGAATCCCAAAGGAAATCTCGCAATATATGCGGTATTCAGGGCTCGTTTATTGCTATATTCTATTCATATTGTGAGATTTTGGCGCATGCCGCTCGAAAAGTAACCTAGCGACTGCTTTTTCCTTTCCTTCTTTTTTTTTTCGAACACCACACGATAAGGTCGTTCCATGAGTTTTTCCAAAAACTGCATTGAAAAAAAAAAGTCCTACATAAATTCTGAGTATTGTCTGCTAATCCATAAGGATTCCTTGGCTCGGCTGCTACTTCGCTTTTGCTTACTTTTTTTAGCTAGGTTAAGCACGTCCACCCATCGCTACCAATTACCTACTATTACACTATTATAACCATTACATGCTTCAACTTCTTTATTTCCCCTTTTTTCTTAAGACCTTGACGCGGCGACGGCGACGTAACCAGTTTTTTTTTTTTTTTTTTTCTGACGCTACCAGCCACCTACCATTATACTATTGTAACGATTACATGTATTAACTTCTTTATTTTCCTTTCTTGTTGCGACCTTGGCGCAGCGATGGCGACATAAACATTTTTTTTCCCTAGCCCTACCAATCAATGTGGCTCACACAGACATCTGCCTGCCACGCTGCGGTAAATGGTTCGAATCCCGGTCAGAGTTATTTCTTTTTTCCTAACCCTACCAATCACCTACTATTGGCAACTCCAGAATCCGTTTCTTGCACTGACCCCACTGTCTAAAGAAACGAAGTTGGCTACGACACTCAGGTTCACGGCGGCTCTTTCGCTTGTTGCATTTGCTCACGCGTCTCGTTTGTGGCGTCGAATCGAGGTGTTTCGACCAGCAGAAAAGGTGTCCTTGCTGCCGATCACCTTATTTAGATCGGTCTCAAGGATTTCAGCGCTGAAACCGCGGAAATAGTTGCGGTATGCGTGCAAACGTCCGGCCTACCCAGCGAGCCGCATCAGGTGTGTTTAATTAAAGGCAAAGAGCCTTTCAAGCGAGCCGGAGGTTAAAAAAGGGAAGTGTTTGTGCTTATAGCGAGCATCTTCGAACTGTGTAAGCACTTTTTCGGGGTGTTGATCCACTGGTAAAGGTACGATATACTTGACTGTTTTCGTCCTTCACAGGCAACTCCGCACTGCGACTCATGTTGTACGTAGTATATCCCATATAGCAATTCACAATATATATGCAGTAACGTCTGTCATGTTTTGAGAAGCTAAATACGGATATTCTGCACTGATAGAACGAGGCTAAAAACTGTAAAGTTACCTGGTCAGTGTGTCTTGGGATAAAAACAAATGAGAGTCCCATTTGCGAGTCGGGGTGCATCTTTCTCTTCACAGTAAGCTGATACGTGTGATAAGGTAGTCTGCGTCCGATGGCCGGCGCTTGTTCGTGCTCGCAGTACACAGCGTTCGGCGTAGAGCCTGGGTTTGGGAACACAGCGGGCACCTGCCGCCCGTAGGAATTCTCAAACCCTGGTGAAACGTGACAAGGTGAATAACAACCAATCGGACCAGGTTGAGTTTCTTCCAGAAGGTTTCGAAAATTAGGTGAGAGTTTTATTTTGGGCAAAGTCACTTGTATTGGTGTAAATGCATGTCTTGGAATCGAATTGAACCGATTGTGATGAAATTTAACTGGGCACAGTGTCAGAAAGCGAACTAGCGGCGCTGTGCGCAGGTAGAACGAAGTCCCTCCATACTAAGCTGATGAAAAGGCTACAGAACGCTCCAAAGCTGGGACGAGCGCTGTTCGCAGTTGCTTCTAAATTTCTTGCGAGAAAATCAACTGACAACTCGTGCACCGCGTTTAATAAGAAAACAGCATGTTCTGCTTGCACCGCTGCACGCAGGCTATAAAACGATATGTCTCCTAGCGGCGTAACATATGTCATTATGAGCGGTCATGATCAACTCCAGACCTTCCGAAGTAGTTATCATTCCTGCTACAATGCCTGCAGAGGAAAGTAGCAGGGGTGTTCCTGTTTCTTAAAGCATTATTAGCACTAACAGTGCTGCATGGGCCAGAAAACTATAAACGAACACAACCGAATGAAGCTTAAGCGTAGGTCACTATAATTTATTAAAGTCCCTGCCTAAACAAAGCTCACCCCACGATTTGAAACGCCAGCAATTAAGATACTTAAAATAAATAATAAAGCAATGGTCTACTCGGTGGGAAGAAAGAAGTCGCCCCAAGCGAAGTATTTTGAACAAACTAGTATAGTGCTAGCCACCTTTTCCCAATGCGCAAGCTTCTTTCAAAGTCGCTCTCCTATGCGCCTCGTCGACTTCTTTCGTGGAACGACGAAATCATACATTGCTGTCTTTCCAACGCGATGACACGCAGAATGGTACATTACAAAAGTCTTTCGACATCCGCCTTTTTTTTTTTTTTTTCGTTTACTGGCTCTCTGCACGGCTACATCACGACGATTTGAGAACTATGAGGAATTCGATGCATGCCTTCACAGGAGACCATTTTTTGCTTCAAGCCTGAACCTGGATCGGCTGTTTCTCGGCGCGGCCACTAGGTAGCGAGCGTTTACTTGGAGTTGCAAATTCCGCTATTATAACAATTACATGTGTTGACTACCAATTATGCATTTATTTTGCAGATACAAATGCGTCACGGGACAGGTAGATCTTGCTGGGGTACTCGCCACAGAATGCTTGCGCATTAAAATTACCTCCCTCACGCATTTCCGGCAGGCCACGGCCGGTACAGCGTGTACTGGAAGAATAATAAAAATCATTACGCTGTCCTTTACTCCAATCACAGAGCCGCTAACTGAAGGCATTGCTCACGCTTCAAGTTAATTTAGATTTTTTTCTTATCTGCGCCTCAAGCGAACCAGCAAGAAGAGAAAGCAAACAAAGATTATCATATCAGTTGTCAAAGCAAAATTTATCTTTCTTAATTGCGTATCTGCGAGGGAGACGCACGATTCTCGCACTGAATTAAAACATAAAGAAAAGCTAGCTTGTCGGCAAACTCACTCCTTCCTTCTGCATGCGTGGCTGTGTTTTGTTGTCTTCTCGCTTCAGCTGCAGGCATTGTTCCGGTGAAACAGTATTACGCGGAGAGCGTACGCGCTTACTTGTCTCCTACAAGAATTTTTCTTTCTTTTCATTAAGGAATTTAGACCGCTAAGAAACTAGGTAAGCTACTATACATCCTCAATCTATGCTTCTTTTCCACGTTAATATCTCACGTCAACTGCTGTCTATCTTAAGCGCCGTCAGAGTAGCACATTCGTCACAGCGGTACTATACAGAGCACTTCTGCGACCGTGACAGCCGACTACGACGCAACAACAACAACGATGAACGGAAAAGGAAACAATGCGAAACCCGAGGAATAAATTCACAACGCACTGAAGCATCACGTGATAACGCAACTGGCCAGTTCGAACCGGATCACCGGCTGGCCGGTGAGAACAGATGCCCGCAAAAAAAACATTCAGAGCCGCATCACATCGGCGCACTCACCTGTCAGCGGGTGTGGAGGCGGCCGGGGGCCTTCGGAGCCGAACTCTTCCTCTCCAAAGCAAAAAGAGAAGCAACCGCTCACGGGAGCTCCTTCCTTTTCCACCGAAAATCGAGATAAGAAGTGCTTTTCAGGAGAAGGAAGGACGCGACGAACACACGAGCGAACACGGTGGGAGGAGCTGCGACCGGGCCGGCTGTCCACTAGCGTCGCCGCACGTCAGAGCAAGCAAAGCCAGATGATTGCCGGTAGTGTCAGAACGGCGCAGAGATGGTTGCGCAAGTGACGACGAGTGAAACGAAAGAAAAGAGAAAGACGAAGCGGTTAGCTAGCGAGGCAGTGAAGAGGCGATGAAAGCGAGAGAAAGCAAGCGGTCGTAGTCCCTTGGACCCCGGGCAACAGAAGGTGCGGAAAAAAGCAGGGAAAAAGGAGAGACACGAGAAACACAGGCCTCCTCGAGCAGTGTCCGCGACGCGTGCGAGTGGTGAACAAAGGCTAAAGTCTGGAGTCGGAAGAAGGGGGGTGGGGGTTGGGTGGTTGGAGGGGGAAGAGATGGGGGAGGCGGGCGCAAACAACTGGATTCCTCGGCCTCCCGCTGACGTGGTTTGGCCGGGCGTGCTCAGCGGGCGCCCGCGCTGAAGTCCACGACCCGGCGCCGCCGCCGATGCAGTCGGGACGCGCGCTTGCATCGATTCCGCGCACAGCGGCGCGGGAAGGTAAAAAAAAAAAAAGGGGGG
The DNA here is from genome assembly GCF_013339745.2 of Dermacentor silvarum. NCBI lineage: Eukaryota > Metazoa > Arthropoda > Arachnida > Ixodida > Ixodidae > Dermacentor > Dermacentor silvarum. The sequence continues at coordinate 115,491,557 of NC_051159.1, read as the reverse complement.
GGGGGGGGGGGGGGGGGCGCTTGCACGCGCTCGCGCTTACAGCGAACGCCCGGCCCGAGGGCAGACGAGGAAGAGAGAGGGGAGGGGGTTGAACTTGAAACTCATCCCAGGCGAGGAGGAAAGAGGACTAGCAATGTGTAGGGCGAGCGCAGCGCGGAAGGAATTGGAGGAGGGCATCGAACACGGGCTCGAGATGAGGAAGAGAGAAGTTGGAACGAGAGGGGAGAGGAGGGGGGTGTCGTCGCCAAGACGGAGCCGGCGGAACCCATCGCTCGAGGGGGGCGCGGAAGAGGAGGGTTGAACGACGGCGAGATCGACCGGACACGGATGCTGTGCACTGCTTGAACGACCTTTCCCCGTACATAGTACATACATGTCGTCACTTCCTACGGGATGCTCCAAGGGGGTCGGGCCCTCCGGGGTTTTCTTTTCTTTCTTTCTGTGGCGAGATGCTCGACGTATTTGCACGATCGAATTCCTGGGCAAGCGTCGTTTCGAGATAAATAAGGAATTCCGGAACCGCGCGCACGCACGCACAGCCAGCCTCGGCGGCGGCGATGTGTACAGTGTTGTGGGAAAACCCGAGCAGGATGCGCTCTTGTCTCTGATGCGCTCTCGATCTTGCTTCGTGGTATGCGGGTCACTGCAGGTGCGCGCGTGTTTGCAAACACCAGCCAAAAGGACAGAAAATAAAAGAAAGAAAGGAACAAAGAAAGAAAGGGTAAAAAGAACCAAAAAACAAGCGCTGAGACGTACGTCTGATTCGGCGACGGGTCGAGTGACAAAAACTACAAAAGCAAAGTCAGGTTCACAGCTTTCTTAAGACAACGAATGCGTGCCAAGTGGGCCCGTTGTCTCCGTTGGACAAATAAAGTTTATTCCTATCCTATCCTCTCCGTGTCGATTACGTAATGTGTGAGCGAACATATTCATTGAGCCTCAAAATTTTTGTGACGAATAATAAGCAATGTATACGAATTTCGTGATAAATGATCACCCGCGAATTACTTGGCCTATTCGTTATTTTTTGCCTACAGAAAAGTATTTCATTCACTTACTAGAATACGCTGTATAGGTAAGGAGCTCGGCTTTCCGCCAATAATGCAATGTAGTGCAATAGCAAACGAGCAAGACTAACCCCCGTAACTCAGAAATGCATCTTAAGTTGAAGCCCATGCTCGGCTTGATTTAAATGACGCCTGTCGTGAACGCGCCGGGGGAAACGCAATGAGCATCCTGGGCACGTTCATACCAGGCGTCACTTAGACCAAGTCAAAAATGGGCTGCAACTTAAGATGCATTTCTGAATACGGCGGTAAGCTGAACAGCCATCTGTGTCGAGTAACTGTACAAGTTAGTCATCAAACGACGGTGTCCAGCCTTGCCTAAACCATGAGATGTCAGGTTATATGCTGCTTCCACTTCCGCAAAATCGATCGCTTTGATAGGAAAGATTATGAAAAAAGCTCGGTGGTGATCTAGGCCTTTCACTGCAGCACAAGAATACCTTGTGATCACAGCAACTCATGCGGGCGAGAAAAATAAAGTTGTTCTTGTTGAAACACAGTGACAAGCAGCAAGGAATTGTTTTCCCCGAGTTACGCTGCAAGCTTAATTTCGCGTGAACTCAATATAACCAAAACTCTGCCAGTAAATTCCCCCTAGTTAGATTATCTTAATGCCATTTCCAACCTTGTAGTTTCTGCGCCAGCAGGTGTGAAATGTATTTGTAGTCTCATGTACAGTATACATACAGGGTGTTTCAGCGAACACTTTCAAAATTTATTTAAGGTTGTCTGTGGCAGATAGCCCAATTCTAGTTAATGAGGTGGTCTACTCGAAGAGGTGGACATTACTCACACAAGAAATTGAAATGCATATTCGAATAATTAACAAAAATCACTAATTAAGTTTTTAACTAATTACCTGATGGCGCATATTGCAAAGTTACAATTGTATCCATGGAGTTCGCAAGGCGGATACACTTGGAACGAATTCTCGGGATGACACCTGTTTCGAAATATTAATTCCCGAACTTTGCGGGAAAATGCATTGGCGTTCCAGTTGGGTTCTTAACAAAACGTCGCTTTATGCATTGAAGCACAAAATTAACTGGAATGCCAATGCATTTCTCCGCAAAGTTCGGGAATTAATATCTCGAAACTGGTATCACCCTGAGAATTAATTTTAAGTGGATCCGCCTTGCGAACTCCACGGCTACAATTTGTAAATTGCAATATGGGCCATCAGGTCATTAGATAGAAACTTAATTAGTGATTTTTGTTAATTAGTCGATTAGGCATTTCAATTTTTTGTGTAAGTAATGTCCGCCTCTTCGAGTAGACCACATCTGCCACAGACAACCTTAAATAAATTTTGAAAGTGTTCGCTGAAACACACTGTATATGATTTGATGATTCACAAGAAAAAACGATAAAACATAGCAGTTGCATTCTCAGTATGACAAATTCATTCAAAGGGGTTCTTTCGTATCTAAAATTTTAGGATGTTTATCCATGCTGTTAATATTGCTGAAATCAGCTACTACTGCATCGATTGAAGGTCTGCTGTCATAATCTTCCTTTGACCATACGCAAACGCGAAACTTTACATATACGCTTGAACGAGTACAGATTAGGCTAACAGCTTACCCGACACATCGGTTGAACCAAACTTCAAGGAACCATGCAACCACGCTGCGAGATGCGCCTTAACGCATGTTCACTTTTCAAGAAATTATTTCTAGTTTCTAAGCACAGTACGAGCAAGCTTACAATGTGAAAAAATGTTCAAATACTATTCGAAAAGTATTCCATTTCCTAAAATCGTACAATTAGATTCACGTTCGATTTGGTTTTAAAAATTTGTATGTGCAGCCCCTGGTAGTAATTACGAAATTACTTGTTTTTTGTACACGCCGTGTCTGAGGTAGAGCACTTAATTAGCGGAGGTGGGGTACTCTAGTGGGTGCGAGTTCATTACCCTTGTCCAAATTAACGTTAATTTTTAAAAGCAGGAGGAAGCGACTCTGGAGACAAAAGAAACGAGCCTGTAGCTCAAAGCCACGAATAACTGATCCCAATAACGACCAATTCGTTGGATACAAATGTTTATCGAGCAGATGTCGAAATGAGAATGTAATTTAAACTCCAGAATGTCAGAATGTTGTTTAAACGAAGCTTATATTCCTCATTATAGTACCTTCCTTTTCTTCTCGTTCATTACTTCCGAGGGCTCGAATCCGGCAACATTGATGCCTTCAGGTAGCATATGTGGGTTTATTGACCAGTTGCGATCACCCAAAAAGATCACGTGCTCGTGACGCCTGCGGCAGAAAGGATGTTCCACGTCCGCCCCTAGGTTTGTGAGTGGTGGCGCTGGCTAACACTCCCATGGTTAATTCTAGTTGTAAAACATAAATACCCCAGAAAGTGGATGGGAAAACGGCTCCGCGGTAGCTCAATGGTGAGAGCATCGCACGCGTAATGCGAAGACGTGGGCTCGTTCCCCACCTGCGGACAGTTGTTTTTTCCTCCGTTTTCAATTCCATTAATCTATCATTTATTTAATTCAATTAGTAAGTAAAAGTAATTTCCCCTATGTTGTCCTTGGTGTCTTTGTTTGTTGGCTTCTTATGACATCGTTATAGTACCTTGTTATATTTGTATGTAATATGTTAGCCTTTCTTGTATGTAACCAAAGAATTGTATATAACTGGACAGTTTTGGTGCTTTTCCCCCCTTTAGTTATTGCTTACGTCGTACTTTTTTTTTGTTTGCTTATTTTTTTGTATGTTCCCAATTTTTATTATTAACCGAGGGTTCTATTGCGGTCTTTGACTTTAGGACCCTCGTCTGTGTATTATTACCGGTAATGCACTCACTCTTTGTTGAATTAATAATGAACTCAAACTTAAACTGAAACTGAGATATTGATGTCCATTGATCAAAAGCGCTGTAGCATTGGGTGCCAGTATTCTCAAAACATAAGTTCTCGTGAAGGAAAAAAAAATTATCTAGACGGGAATTATCTATGAGAACGCAAGCGATTGTATTTCTACAAGTACTGCGCTCACTGATTAATTATTATAACTGTTCAATAAAAACTGTTCTCGAGTGAGTCACCCGAACCCAGTGTCATTCACTGAGCCAGCAACATTTTCCTCGCGTATCGTGTTGATTTGTTCACGTTGATTATTTGTTAAATTCAGGCGGTTGCACTGCCACGGCTTAGCCAGCAGTGGGTAGATAATTAAAGAAAGCGGACATTCTCGACTGAGATTCATGTGAGATTCATCCGGGGTAAACCCTTTTCATGAGAAGGCAATGCTCAAAATAAAAAGTGGGTTAAAGCGCATTTGGCAGGCATTCCCATGTCAAACTACAGCTTGCGGCCATTCACGGAGAGAAAACAATTTAATCGTTGTGTTCGGATAGTGATGATCAATGAAACCGTGAAGCTCGGGGGCCCACAAAGAAACTTTAAAGCAAACTATACCATAATGAAGAGAGAGAGAAAGTTGAATGAAAGCTGAAAATGCCAGCCGTGTTAGGTGCTGGCCTTGATACTTCAGATGGAGAAGGCGCCTTGCCAAAATACAGAAAAAAAGATCCGTATAGACAAGGAATCAGGTGTTTTTAAGGTATCATTCCAGATTAAGAAGAAGACGTGAAAGGGCCCAGGTCATGTATTGCACCTAAGCAGTTAAGCGCTTAGTCTCTTGGTGTACCATGGTAAAGGTATCAACAGAAAGAAAGACGAAGTCGAGGTCGGCACAGGATAAAGTGGAGTGATAAAAGATTTCCGACTCAGCCTAGCTTACACACAGTAGGAAAAAGAGTACGGTAATAGGAAATAGAGAACAAACGGGGGTAGACGATATTCTAGTTGACATTAAGCGGAAGAAATGGAGCTGGGCAGGCCATGTAATGCGTAGGATGGATAACCGGTGGACCATTAGGGTTACAGAATGGATACCAAGAGAAGGGAAGCGCAATCGAGGACGGCAGAAAGTCAGGTGGGATGATGAGGTTAGGAAATTCGCAGGCGCAAGTTGGAATACACTAGCACAAGACAGGGGTAATTGGAGATCGCAGGGAGAGGCCTTCGTCCTGCAGTGGACATAAATATAGGCTGATGATGAATAGGAAATATTCGGGAGAGACTTTCGTCGATCCATGGACATAATTAGACGGCTGCTGCTGATGATTGCAATGAAATTCAATCGTCGTCGAAAGTCCTGACTCCTAAGGAATGCCGTCCAGTCAGGCAAAATTATTTTGAAGAGCGAAGCGGATCGCATAATACAATCATAGCCAAAATGAGACCATGAAAGTTCTGACTACGAATGACTATTAACAAACAAAATGCTCTTGCGAGAGAGAGCATAATTTATTTAAATGTGGGTCAGAGGCTTATTTGAGGCAGTGGGTAAGGGGAAGGGTGCTAACCCCCTTTTATAGACTTCCTCCTCTCAACGCTCTACATCGACTCAAGAAAGTTGATAGCAGCGGCGCCTCTCGATGGATATGGTCACTGCGCTTCATTGACACTCCCCAGCAATTTGTGAGAAGCGTTGTGCCTTCTTCAGTCGAGCGGCGGCGCTGCTCTCAATCGAGTGGAGGAAGAGCTACGGATGTAAATGTGACGCACTATAGAAGCTTAACCTGCGAAGCAGCATAATAAGTTAAGTGTCTCTTTGACGATAGCTCGCTGCTGGACCAAGTCCTCGAATGACGTCACCACCTTAAGTCAGAATTGTTTTCCCGCAATTGTACAACGAAGCTGTTAGCCTCTCGGTAGTCGGCATTTTTCGCGTCCGCGTCCGTGAACAAAAATGTGGGCCGATCCCGGCGGCAGTGCAGGGCAGGAGCTGTGGCTCGTACCCCCGTAAGGCAGAGGCTTCAAGCAATCGGCAAAGTGAAGCGAAAAGTGCATACATTCTTTATGATCACGCATATCACGCATATAACGTTTATTATTATGCTTATTATGCTTATGTTCATATATAATCACGCATATAAAGGAACCAGCCTAGCAACTGATTTCATTGTTGTTGTAGCACTGCTATGGGTACGCAACGCATAGTTGGGACTCGCGAGGAGCAGCGTGAATACGAGGAGCGGCATAGGGAAAAAGAAACGGCAATACGACCAGTGGTGGCGTGCTTCCGAAATTGCCATTACTCCGATTACTACCATTACTCTAAAGCAATAAAGCATTGCATACCGCCCTCAGCAGTTGTAGTGGTGGTTTTCAACAGCTTTCCTGGACACTCATTTTGGCTGGGCCGCGATGGCGAGTCAATTTTTTTTTTTAGTTCCTTCACATTCCCAGACGAGGTAACGAACACTTGTAGTTTCTTCCTTTTTCGCATGCATAGCATTTCACTTTCGAATGCGGTTGCGGGAGGACGACGTGAAATGAGAGTGTACAAGGTCGCCCGTAAAGTACGCGGCGAGCAGCTGCTCTGACGTCGCAGTTATCACAATTCTAAGTACGTTATCGCATACTTAGATTGTGCTAACTTCTGGCCCAGCTTTTGGGAACACTTCAGAGCATAAACAAAGGACTTAGTGCCCGTTAAGCAGTTGGCGTCGCTGCTTGTTTAAGAAATGTGTGCCCTGCGCCGAATGCAAAGATCGACTCCCCGTACAGTTTGCAAGAAAAGTACTTGTGTAGACTACTTCACTCCTGTGCGATGGGCGACCATCCCAGCTACTGGACTGTGCTTTCGGTGCTGGCGCCCCGTAGAGACATTCTTGGTCTACTTGTGTTGGATTGTCGATGCATTCTTCTTTGTATTTAAGGCGACTAGCATTGTTTGGGAACTTCAACCACTTTCCGGTTTGTCCGTTCGCATGCGGCCTCTTTCGCCCAGTGAGCCAAGTTGTCTGCTAAGTAAGTGCTGGCTGCTGTCTAGATGAGCAGACAACATGGCCACTGGGTATGTCTCCGAACAGACAACTTTAGCACTGCGTATCTAATATTGGCATGTGAAAATTATTGGCCAACCACCAGAATGGATGTCCCAAGGTGACACAAAAGGTTTTTAACCTTAAAATAAACGGATATTAAAGCGATAGCGCCCCATCCGCAACTGACAACTCGGTGTCGAGCGCGGCCGCTTAATGGATAGCCATTGCAAGGAAGTTGAAGCTAGGAAACTAGAGATAGTGGGTGTTGCTACGAGCTTTCAACTGGGGCACATTGGTTACAACAAGCTATACTTTGTCGGAGTATCATTCGGGATTGTTGTTGGCAGTGAGATTGCGACCTGGCGTGTCGGCTGATGGGCCCATAATGTTTCGTGATTCACCGATGGTATGGAGATTTGGCCACAGTGGTACTACATAGATCATAATAAGCATAATGGCATATAAAACATATCACCATTTAGGCACTAATCATAAGAAAGATTTCTAATCGCATTCACGTCGTAAATCCTCTAGAAAGGATGGATGCGCCCCCATTGTCCCTTTCCTTATACCTTCCTGAGTAAGGGCAATGGGAATTGAGGATAGTTGTCTCTAACGAACCCTGCATATACCTTCCGATGTTCCTGCATGCAAAATTGAAAAAAAAAGAGGGAAAAGATCACATTCTGCCATTTAAAGCGCCTAGACTCACCGTTAAGCCCATGCAGACCGAAACGTCAAGAACACAACTTCTGTGGAAAAAGCCCGTGTTATTCTTGAACTGAGTTAAAAGATATTTACGAGTATATGCCGAAGACGTCCTTCACAGCCGATAGCTAAGTGACGATAAGTCCGGTACAGTTCTAAAGTACGTGGCTCAGAAGACTGTTATCCTCACAAAGATAACTACTCTTCCGTTGCCCTATCAGAACCGTATATCACGGGTTTTACGCTTGCCACCCAAGACCGGAAGCTGTATCTACCTTTGTACTCAATGGATGCTGAAGCAAAGTCCCGGTGATATGGCATATTTTTGGAGTTGATCAATGACAGTTTGCAATGAGTCGTCGAAGTGACTTCAAAACCCTGCAGTAAGAAGATTCCGTACAGCCCGTACGTAATATTCGTGGAGTGCTATAGTGCCCAAAGAATGTACACAAGTTATTCCACAGCAAATATTAAGGGCAGGAGCATTTTACTAGTGAAAAGTACGAGCCGAATTGCGTACGAGTGCATACAGAAGAAAAACCCCACTCAGGAGTCCCTTTAGACGCCTAAGAGACCTTAAGGCGAAAGCCTTAGCCATATATTGCTCATGACTATGACTTCGACCATCAACCTTCAGCCTTTTCCTTCACTTAGTACCACGTCCGAAAACCATTCCAGTGGTTTTTTAGTGTTAATATTCTTTCGCTGAGTCATGGTCATTATCGAGTCATTATTGTATACCACTATCATTATCGTTACTATATATATCATAACCATACTTGAAGCCATTACCATAAATAATTCTCGCTTCGTTGCCACTTTGGAGGTTTTGCGACCGATTTTGCCGCTTTGTCATGCTCATTATCATTATTATTTTAACGAATATGATGATCATTTACAATTATTTATATTCATCATATAATTTACCTATTGATTGATATATAATGTTGTGGCGTTGGTAATGATCTCATTGGGTTACCAATTTTTTGTGCATATTTTTTAAACAAATTTCTTGTCCGATTTCTTGGCTCCACTTTTTCAAGGTCACCTCAAAACGAGACATACGGTGAGGCTTTCACCTTAATAATTGGCGGTTCTGCCCGAAGGTGAATCATTGAAAACCATGGCAAGGTTAGGCGTTGCGCTAAAGGCGTCTACGAACGCTGCCGTGTCGAGGAGCGACGCCTGACACCGTCGGCGTTTGTCAGCGCCAAGAGAAGGATTGCATAGGTTTAGCTTGACGTTTACCACAGTTTGGTATGCACGCAGGTTCTCAGGCGGTACGCTAATGCGTGAACGCACAACACCCATGCCAGCAGCGGACGCCAGAACGCTGCAGTGGCTGCGGCAGAGCCGATTGATTGGAGCGTGAAGGTGCGCTCAATTGGCTTTCTCGCTTTTGCAGTCAACTGCACTGTGCGTCTCTGGAGGCCGCCTAAACCTCCACGCGCCGGCCGCGCATGCGCGGTACAAAGCAGGACCGCACGGCGATGTCAACGGCGCGAATGCGCCTCGAGCGTACGTATAATTGCTATAGCAATAAAAATGAAATTTGCATACAAGAACGAATCTCGAAGCGCAAAAATAAACAAAATGGTAAAGCGACGAGAATAAGAGTAATTAAAAAATATATTTACTTCGATGTATGGTCAATGCTATTGGGAAGCTCGTTGACATGGACAGCCTGTTAAAGGAATACGGACACAAAAGTTGGCGGGGGGTTTTTTGCGTCGGAACAAAAGTTGAACTGTTGAAAATTACGAATACAACAAGCTGGTTTGAAAAAAAGAACGAGAAACATCTTTTTTTTGCGATTTTCTGTTGCACCTTGCCTCCAGCGGCCGCCGGCAGAAGCTGAAATTTGACGTCATAACACCCACCCGGGCGCGCGCGCGCGCGGCCAAGGTCGGCCACAGCCGTCGCAGTGCTTCCGGGGGTGTCGGTCCCTTGCAGCGTTTGTTTCGGCGATCTTCTTTCGGCGATCTTCGCACGTGGTCCGTCCGAAACAGTATCCACGTCGGCGCTCCACGCAGGTGGTGCGTCTTACATGCACCTTCCCGCGGTCGTCGCTTGGTATTCGTCGTGGCGGAAGGAAATGCCCAAACATTGCTGTTATAACAGCATCGTCGGACGTGACAAGGCCGTCCCACACGTTTCCCAGAGACGAGAAGGTGCGCAAACTTGTAAAGCTTCCGTGGGGTGTCGTGTCCTTGCAGCGTTTGTTTCGGCGATCTTCTTTCGGCGATCTTCGCACGTGGTCCGTCCGAAACAGTATCCACGTCGGCGCTCCACGCAGGTGGTGCGTCTTACATGCACCTTCCCGCGGTCGTCGCTTGGTATTCGTCGTGGCGGAAGGAAATGCCCAAACATTGCTGTTATAACAGCATCGTCGGACGTGACAAGGCCGTCCCACACGTTTCCCAGAGACGAGAAGGTGCGCAAACTTTGTATACCTTCCTGTCAGCCATCTCACCCAGCCCGGAGACCTCTAAACAATGACTTCATTAGCGCGGACCACTTCGTCGACGATGATTATGTGACCAGCACGGCTGAGCTGAAAAGCCTCGGCATGCCGCTCAAAAGGCAACGCCTAAAACCTGACTGTGGTAGGACGACGAACTGTGATCGGTGTGCGGGGCCGATATTCGAAATGCGCGGGCGTTTCGATGCTTGGGTTCGGCGTGCGGGGCCGAAGAAAGCGCGGGAGTGCACGTGGCTGGTGCGCGTGCCGCGAGAGACCATCTGGAACGACGGGACAGCCAAGCTGACAGAACGGGCAGTGCAGCGAGATGGAGCGGACCGAACGCCGGCCCACGTCCCGGCATCCCGGTCCTGCACTGCGAACCGGGCGCCGCCCCGGCTTCTGCCACCGTCGCGGGTCTTGCTGAGCTGGGCCTCGTCCCGGCTCGCACGACCGCTGCCGTGCTGCCAGGCTCGGGCTACGTCCCAGAGCCCTGGTCCTGTTCTCCAAGCCGGGCGTCGTCCCTGCTTTCGCCCCACGGCTCGGGCTACGACCCATAGCTAACGCTCCGGAACCGGGCTACGTCCTGGAGCCACCCTGAACTTCAACCACCGCCCGTATCCACCGCCGTCAAAGCCAAGTCCGCCGAGCCGTCGCCACGAGGCCGGACTCCTGATTAGCATTGTGAGTGCTCGAGCGTGACAGTTACCCAAGTTTATCTGTATAGTTTATATGTTATTGTATTCGTCCCATGTGCCGTTCGTGTCATAAAGACATCTCTTTGTGTCTCTGGTTGCCTTCTTGTGCGTCTGGCTGACCTGCGCCCACAACATAATCATCACACTGACGCTGTGCCATCGGTCTTCTCACGAAAAACGCAAGGGAGAAATGATCAGCGGCGCGTTTGAAAAGAGGAGGCGAAAATGATGTCGGTACTGTTTTCGTTCTCTTGCAGCATTCTTGAGCAGTGTGAGGGTGAGGCTGGGGCGAGATGCCCGAGGCTGGGCACGAAGGCAGTAATGTCTTTTTAAAAATGTTGGCAAAGCATAGTAAAACAATACAAGGCTAGCGCGCGAGAGCGCGACTTGCGAGATGAGTCCTACATGGCAGCGGGGCAGGCAGGCAGACACACACGCAGCTCTGCTTCTTCACAGGCTAAAAAGCGAGAAAAAACTGGGGAGAACGCCAGACAGGTGCTGCCATCTGTCGGGCGGCTGGCAAAGTGGACGTAAGACTCTCGGAGGTACCGATACCTCACGCCGACGGCATAAACTACTATTCAGTCATCCATGCAGTGCTGAAGTACCCCGCAGCTGCCTTGCCTGCGTGCGCTCTTGAAAAAAGCAAGTTTAGAGAGGAAAGGACAAATAACTGTTGCACAAGTGTCTGGTGCAGAGCGAAATCTTCGCGCTACGGTTCGCGAAAAACCTGACCAGCACGTCCACGGCCGCCTGCTCTCCTTCGTCGCTTGACGCGGAAGGCTCGTAACCGTAAGCGGTAATATTTCTTGCCAAGTTGGAATGGTCCTCGCCTTCAGACGTGTACTCATGGCTGGTAAAGGCACCAGAACTCGAATCCATGCTCACGATGGCGGCGTCGGCGCGCTTCGAATGACCGCGGCAGGCCGGCTATCCGACGAGGGTGTCGTGACGTCACGCTTTCCAACTCCTGCGGGTCGGGCGGCGAGGCGCGCGCTCACAAAAACACCAAAAATAAAGCCAACGGCTCAAAAATGAGCTAAATGACTACTTTTCGGTGTAATCACACACTGAGGATTCATTTGCAGCATTTGCGTAACATTTTCAGATTTTGTGTCTGTATCCCTTTAAGCAGCAAAAGAAAATGAAAATGTCTAACAATTGCCGGCTGACTTACAACGGTTTCTTCGAGCTGTCGGTGGACCAAATGCATGGACCCTTTCCCATGGTAGGCATGTTCCCATAGAGTGTCCTAACAAATCGTATATTCCATTCTGGAAATGGACACTTAAGTAAGGAGCTCGTAAATTCGAGAGCATTTATTCTTTCTGGGGTTTTACGAGCCAAAACCAGGTCTGATTATGAGGCACACCGTAGTGGAGGGCTCCGGATTAATTTTGACCATCTGGGGTTCTTTAACGTGCACTACAACGCAAGCACACGGGCATTTTTGCACTTCGCCTCCATCGAAATGCGGCCGCCGCGGCCGGGATTCGATCCCGCGACCTCGTGCTCAGCAGCGCAACGCCTTAGCTAACTGAGCCACCGCGGCACGCAAATTCGAGAGTCAAGTACATAAGTTGAAAGGTGTATAATACATAAATTTTTTCTGTCTTATATGGATTATTTTTGCAGTTTACAGAATTGTGACATCGTTTTTCATTGCTGAGTTACAGAGTTGTAAACTTGATTATTTGGTTTTTAAGTGCGGAGCACTTTAGGGGCCCGGGCTGTCGGCGTCTAATGTGTTATGTCGCCACGCACAGAAAACAAGCTCAAAACAGGGCCAAAACATGCCAATAGCAGTGAAAAACCGGGTGAAATTAAACTAACTAGATTCAGCATACTATAAAATACAGGAACACTCATGCATTTGTCAAATTAATTAACATAAATTCGGTAAAATCGCTTCTAACACGCCCGCCTGATACCGGCGGAGCGAAAGAGGGCGCCACCACCCCACAAGTGGAAGGATGCCGCTCGCTGCATCGCCGCTCAAGCGGCCAATCAGCTCGCGACATCTGGCAGGAGAGGAGGAGCGCGCCTAGAAAAGTCGTTCCCGCGCTCCTTGACGCCCTTTCTCGGCACTGAGCCGTGCTCCCTCAAGGGCTGCAGAAGATAGCGCCAACCTTTCCGTTTCTGATAACCACATAGTAGCTCCGGGACGCTCTTTCCCGCCATGGACGCTGAGCAGCAAGCACGCTTGGAGTGACAGCGGGCGCTCGCCCGTGAAAGACAGTGCCGACGCTGGGCTGATCAAGCGGTGCGCGCCCGAGAAGCTAAAGTTGCTCGCCAGCGCAGGCAAGCTAATCCCAACATCGTGAAGGCACAAGCTGTCCGCCAGTTGTCGACAGCGTCGACACAAGACAAACACAAGTGAAACGTCAGCGAATCACTGCTCCGCACTTACCCAGCTTTCACGTTGAGTGGAACTGCAGTACCGTCGAGTTTACCATTGCATTAGCGCCGAGTTCTTACAGCGTAAGCTGTTATGGGCTCATTCCAATAGCTGTTTCGGTTCGCGATGATGCCGCCGGGGTTTACCCGCCGTAACCGCTGTCGCTGGAAATGCGAAAAAAAGTACGCATTTCCCGCCGGGATCGAACCCACGCACGCTGCATGGGAGCCAGATACTCTACCACTGAGCCACGCAAGCACTTGCTGTCGGCCAGCGGGAATGCCCTATAAGGCAAGCGCGCAGGGGCAGACCACCCGAGCCTCCGCCAGTAAACTGGCGCCATCTAGGTAAGGTGCCTGCCAACGCAGCGCGCGCAGGCGCAGACGATGATATGCGATTCAGATGAGGCGCGCAATCAACGCGCTCCTGAGCTGCCGAGCCTCCGCCAGTATGGTGTCGCCATCTAGTTAAGGTACCTTGCAAACGCGGCGTGCCCGACATGTAAGTTGCAGTTGTAAGGCTTGCGCGGGCTCAGCAGACTGCTGTGCAGAGCGCATTACAAGCCGCAGCTCGCGTTCGACGCCGGGCGGGCAGTTCAGATCGTTCTCGTCAAAACGAAGCGAATATACTGCCGCGAAGACCCTGTTGTGCGTGGTGCCCAAATTGGAGTATACTCTTGAGCCGCTCCAGCAGCTTACGCTGTGACTGTGCTGCGTGTGCAGCGCAGGCCTGTGACTTTTTTATATCTTACAAATTATGACGTCTTATTAAAAATTGAACGCCTAAATTAGAATTCGCTTACGTCACACAAGAATTTAACTTTATATTTAAATGTGGCAAACCGCATCAAACATGGCGCAGTGGTTTAGAGCTCCCGAGCTAAAGCTTCCGAAAGCTTTCTTCGATGACGGCAGTTACTCTCTGTGACCTTGCAAAGCTTTCTCACAAAGGCTGCGCAATAGATTAATTTACAATTTTATTTATCTTTATCAAATTTTTCGTTCTTTCGAAACGGTCGCCTGAGCATAAAAGGTAGACGCTGCTGACAAAATACTCCTTCAAACACCCTTAAGGTTCCGGATAACACAATTTTTGAAGAAATCTTTTCGCAAGAGAGACCGAAACTGCCAGAGTAATTGTGAGGGCTGTTACAGATGGCATGCAGTTAATGCTTCATCACAGCTGCAGCAACATTTTAGCACTGGTTGGCCAATAGGATACATGCTATGCAATGATTGCTCAGCTGTTCTGTTTATATGAAGTACGATGTATTGTATGTGTGGTACGTTATATTGCATTGTATACGTTCATACAACAGTTGTACGTGTGCCTACGGGTAAATAAATTTCCTTGTCAGCTTTGCAATGAGGGACGAATTTGTGAGAAAAAGAATCAGCGACGATTTAGTGGTAAATGCGAGAGAAATGCAACACCGTAGAGGGCTTGGGCTAGTAGTCCGTACATACTCGACAGAGGAACAGCGCAAAGAACATGGAAGACAAGAAGGAAAACACACACCAGCCCTGGTGTGTTTTCCCTTGTTGTTTTCGTGTTTGTTGCGCTGTTACCCTGTCGAAAAAAAATGCGTTAGCGTTACGTCGCACCTCTTTCTAAACGCAGGCCCTTCTAGATTGGCCAGAGGACCCTGACCCTGAGAGCCTACGAACGCTTAATAGAGAGAAAAGCAATGCTACGCTTCGCGGGTTTCGGTTTAAACATTGCTCAAAGGACTTGTACTTACTAAACACAGGTAATGTGTTTCTTAATAGCATTATGTGCAGACTTCACCAACACCACCTAGATAGCACACGGCCTGTTCACTCCGATCCATGACGTCATGCTACCTGGCCAGAAATGTCCATTGCCAAGCCTGGCGTGACGAAAGCGGTTACGTCGAAATCACCACTGCTTACTCGGGAGCGTTCCCATCAGATTCTATGGCAATCGGGCAAGGTATTATGACGTCACGGATCGAAGTAGGTGGTGTTCAGTAGGTGGTGGATAGGTGGTGTTCACCCGCTTTGGAGGTACCTAACAGAAAACTCGAGGTGCGTTGAGCGTTCGTGATCGCGTCACAGTGTGCACCAAATCGTGAAAGAGATACGAGGTACAGAAAGGTCAGTTTGATAAATGAGAGCGTACAAGGACGACCACGTCGCGCGCGCGCTGTCGAGACGTCACAATCATCACAATCTATAAGAATCCTATCGCATGCATGAAGATTTGGCGGTGATAAATTCTAGCCTATAGGGGGCCCGTGCCCGGTGTGGCTCCCCCCTCTCGCTAAGCAGCTGCTGCGATTATATATATATATATATATATATATATAATATTAATTAGGAATGGGACCCTGGCTCGGAGGCTGGTTGGAAGAGGTGAAGGACGATGGAGAACAGAACCGCCTGCCCTAGGAACGGGTGTTGTCTGTTCTCGTCTCTTACAATGGCACAGTCGATATATATATACGTATGCTTTCTTTTCCTTTATTTTTGAACGCACTTTTAGGTACATCACTTTTACCCGCGTTCCGGAGATGCAAAAAATCTTTTCCTACCCTTCAAACTTATTTCAATACGCTGAATGAGCATGCTAGGGACGCTCGACGCTTGGTCCCTGCGTAAGCAGGAAAGTCAAATCGCCACCTTTCATGTCTCGCCACAGACGAGCCACTCGCGAATCCGACATTTTAATGTTCGCCCGTGCTTTATATACGTTGTTTCGCACGTACACGTATGCAGCGTTAAATGAAACGCTACCGCGGCAACCTGGAATATTACCCATTGCATGCGCATTCCACAACCCAGCGTCAAAGAGGTCGCTTCCGTGAGCGTTTGCAAGGTGTATGGAAAGAGTGTCGCAATCGCACGCACGTGACGACCGAGAAGCGCGCCGCAAAAAGGAAACGATCTTCAAAGCCGGACAAAGTCGAACGACTCCATACGTTCGGGGTCGGGCGCGCAGAGGGTCGAGCGCACTCCTTTCAGCCTGTCGTCGCGAAAAGGAACGAACAAGAGGCGGCACGATGATAATGATGATGATGAAGTTTGAGACGAGCACAGCTCCCCAGCTACTCTTAACCTTCCTTTTATAGGCCACGTATACACTGTTTGCCAAACGCGAGATACGTTGCTTGCGACCACCTGGCTCACTATAGACTGTCTAAAGCAAGTTTCTGCGGTATCCGAGGGGTTCCAACGCCGTGCTCACCATCCGAAGGTATGGAGTGTCAGCAGCTCCAGAGGAACCGCACCACACGGAGGAAGGAAATATGATGGTGTGGGCGTGGAGTATAGTCCGTGTAGTTTAGACAAAGGCTGTGCATCTATGGTGACATTACGTTAAGCTATACCAATATATTTTCTTATAATCTACGCACAAAGCTAACCGAGCCCTGCTGCGCTTGTTGAAGGGGTCTGGGAAGTTGCGCTAATAGCAGGGCCGGTCGCAATACGCCCTTTCGCGTCAGCGGTTGCTTGCGCGCAGCTGGGATCTAATGCGCTGTTAACCGTACTGTTGTGTGTATGCGCTCATATCACTTCTTACCTGCTTCTCTTTTTAAGCGAAGTTTTATAGGCTCACAAGTTTTGGTGGTGGTGGTGGTTGTGGTGGTGTCACGCTGAAAAGTGGGCGGATCCTGGCGATAGTGAAGAAAGGGTCCAAGCTCATTGGCACATGCCAGGGACAAAAAAGAAAAAGAAAGAAAATAAAGAGAGAGAGAGAGAGAGAGAGAAAATGACCCCGAAGGTCAGAGAAAGAAAGAGAGGAAGAAAGAAATAGAGAGAGTTAAAGAAGGAAAATCACCACGGAGGTCAGAGAAAGAGAAAGAGAGAAGGAAAGAAACAAAGAGAGAGAGAGAGAAAGAAAGAAAATCAACAGGAAGGTCAGATACACACACGACAGGCTTCTCTTGCCCCCATTTTCTCGGCAAGGAAAGGGCGGGCGATTTGTTTTTTAAGCGAAGCTTTATAGCCTCACTAGTTTCGGTGGTGCTGGTGGTGGCGGTGTTACGTTGAAAAGTGGGCCGATCCTGGCGATAGTACAGAAACGGTCCAAGCTCATTGGCACATACCAGGGACGAAAAAGAAAGACAGAAATAAAGAAAGAAAGAAAGAGAGGGAGAGAAATAAATAAATAAATAGAGCAAGAGAGAGAGCGAGAAATAAGAGGGAGAGAGAGAGAGAAAAGAGAGAGAGAGAAAGTCACAACGAAGGTCAGATAAACAAAGAAAGAGAGAAAGAGAGAGATAGAGAAATAAAGATAGAGAGAGAATGAGAGAGAGAAAAAATCACCATGAAGGTCAGAGAAACAAAGAAAGAGAGAAAGCGAAAGGAAGAAAGAGATATAGAAAGAGAGGCAGAAATAAAGAGAGAGAGAAGGTGAAAGAAATATAGATAGATAATAAGAGAGAGAGAGAGAAAGAAAGGAAGTCCCCACGAAGGTCAGATACACACATGACAAGCTTCGCTTACCCCAGTTTTCTTGACAGCGAAGGGCTGCTGATTTTTTCCCCCTTTTCCTTCTCGCGTTCCCCTCTCCTATATTGTAGTGTAGCAAACCAGGCGTAATGTGGTTTACCTACCCTGCCGTTACTGTTTTTTCTCTTTCTTTCTATTGCATTCAGATAAACCGGACATTTGTAGGTCGACGATGTTTGCAGCGTATATCTTCGAAACCGGGCACGGCTCTGGCGCTAAAAAATGGAAACTGTCACGTACTAGTTAAACAATAACCGGCGAAACTGCTCATATAGTTGTTCTCATGTGTCGCCATGATCACGCCGCTGTGAGACAATATATTTTCTCGTAACCTGGAACTAAACCGAAGCAGCTGATGCTTCAAGTCAGTGCTACCCCAGTTCAAGTGCCACGTGATGATCTCCACTACGCCCTCCACAAATGCGGTCACATGACAGCGCTCGGCTCTCGGCGTAAGTCATAGGCTGTATACCTTTATGGAGAGCCCGCGGGTTCATTAAATACCCGTCTTGCGACAAGGCTGCAATTCTTTGTTCATGTTTCCTCGTATTTCATTTTCTCCGCTCCTATATTTCCTCCTGTAGGACAGAACGCCCCTTGCTTTTACTCTCGTTTCCCTAATTTTCGAATGAAACGCCCAATCTAAAAACATTTCATTCAACAGGATATTTTCTCGCTTTCAATTCTTGACGGAGTCGAAATCCTCTCTCGGAGACGTCAAGTGGTGAGCGCACATCAAAGCAGAAAAAAGAAAGTTGGAATACAACCGTTACGTTATCATGGTCCTAGATGCACGTGCGTCGAATTCAATTCCATTCGTCCAAGTGGCCCTTTGACAGATCTGCGTATATATAAAACGTTCGCCAGCACACGTCCTTTCCCGTTCGTCCTCGTCTAATCGCTTATTCACGTAGAACTGCACTGTTTCATTCTTTAAAACTGAATCTTGAAGGGTTCCTTTCGCGTCAGTATACGCACGTCTCCGCCGAACGAACAGCGGGCGGTGCACTAAAGACCGAAAAAAAAAATGGGGGGGGGGGGGGTGTTATTTACGAATGCAAGATGGCGTGACTCACTCAAATTCGCAGGAACGGCGGAAACGTCTTCGAAATTTGAACTCAACGTGACGCGTCGTCCGAGAACGGGCGGCGCGGAAATGTACCACGAAAGAAAAACAAGCGCGCCGTTTGTTGCCTCCGTCCTGCGTAAGGCCGGTCTAGTGCATGCAGTCCTGGTGCGGCTAGCTTGAGCCTCGCACGAAACTGCCATGCGTGCGTGTGCCTGATGCAACAGGCACACGCAATACATTGGTTGGCTCGTTGTGTTAATTTGCTTGCCCCGCGAATGAGTTAGCGCGACCTATTCGGATGAAATCGGAAACGTTGGCAGCTGCTGTGTTGTCGGCTTCTCCGCAAACATTAAATAATTATTCCATGACCAAAGGATGATAAAATCAGGCGATATGAAAGACGTTCCGGCGACGAAGCACATTTCGTAAACGTGCTTCAACCCTGAATATATATATATATATATATATATATATATATATATATATATAGCAACGAAACGGCACATCTCGTACTTGATGAAATGAAACGTAAGTCATTCAATCAAGTCAACTGTATCATACAAACTAAATGAACGAGAAGAAAGGGAACCGAGGGGCCCGATTTTTATTAATCACATAAGAAGCCAACAAACAAAGACATCAAGGACAACATAGGGGAAAATACGTTCACTTACTAATTGCATTAAAGAAATGATAAATTACTGAAAATTACAGTGGATGAAAAAACAACTTGCCGCAGGTGGGGAACGATCCCACGTCTTCGCATCACGTGTGCGATGCTCTCACCATTGAGCTACCGCGGCGCCGCTTTCCCATCCACTTTCTGGGGTATTTATGATTTTTTTAACTACTAGAACTAACACTGGCAGTGTTAGCCAGCGCCACCACTCACAAACCACGGTGGCGGATGTGGAACATCCTTCCTGCCGCAGGCGTGTACGAGTACGTGATCTTTTTGGGTGAAGACTATAGTGATCAATAAACCCACGCATGCTACCTGTAGGCATCAATGTTACCGGATTCGAGACCCGCGTTATATAATGAACGAGAAGAAAGGAAACCGAGGGGCCCAATTTTTGTTAATCATATAAAAAGCCAACAAACAAAGACACCATCAACGCACAAGAACATATTAAACAATAATTACATATAGATACAATATCTTCAGCAAGGAAGAACAGGACCATATACTAACCATCGGTCGTGTCTGAGATCAGTCGTGTCAAGCTGGACGCTTAATAAAATCAAAAGCATAGAGATATTGACTAACGGGTTACAACTGCGACCACCTCAAAGGGACTGTAAAGAAAACGGTAAGTTGAGCTCTACTAGTAAATTACCCTTCTACAATAACTTAAGAGCCACCATTAGCCTGAGTGCCGACTTAGCAAGAAAAGACACGAAAGCAAGAGCTATAAGGGGCGACGCCGCCTTGAAGTTTCCTCATGAGCCCGCACTCACTCATCGCTGGCTGGCCCGGATTGTTGCGGCTTCTTCTCGGGCCCAATTCCTGTATTTATTGGTAAAGATGGCCTATGTTACAATTTAAAGAAGGCAATAACTGAACTGAGCAATATTTCGAGAACTATTACCGTGTCCGCAACGGCCAAAATACGAGAAAACACACCGATATCCGTGACGTTAGGCTGACGTACCGTGACGTCATGCTCACGTACCGATACTCATGTTTCGCCGTGGAATTAAAAAAATAATAATAAAAGCTGGGTCTATTTTTTCTTCTTCTAGTAATCAACCTCCTGCTGCGAAATTAATAAAAGTATGCGCTTTGAAAGAATGCTTTATCAGCACAAACCGATTTATTTTGATCTTGAGTGCTCTTTTAACAACCTGTGAACGTGCACTAACTATATCTCGCAACGTGGCGGGCACGTTAGCTACCTCGGTGCGAGACGGAAACCTAAAAGTGTGGGAATTGAGAGGCATAAAGGAAACATTGAACGGGAATTAGGTATAACAAAGGGCACGGAAGAGCCAGAAGTGCGTATTCGCAATTTAAAACGCTGCTCACTTTCTGCAGCGTGGTTTAAATTGTGCAAATTAAAATGTCAGTTGGAGGTTGGCACTGCATACCGGTCCCTTCCCTCTCTTTACTTACACCGAAGCTGCTGGTGTGAGTAGAGGTGCTCGAAAACGTTATACGCATGCTTTACCGGTGTCCTCCAAGAGTTAAATGCTGTACCGAGGTTAAATTTGGAGGAAATGGGGCGCATGATATGGGTGATGTACGGTGAAAATGCGGTGAAAGGAAGAGAGTGGCGTGGATCAGAGAGAGAGAGAAACGAAGAGGGAAAGGTAGTAGGGAGGTTAACCAAGAACGTGCCCGGTAGGCTACCCTACACTTGGGGAGGGGGAAGGCGAAGAATAGATAAGGAGAGAAAAGAAAAATATTTGATAGAGTCAGTCATTCGCAGAGTCAGTCACAAGCGTTCGTACAATCCAGTATCCTTCACAAAGTGCAGAGGGGCTTTAGTGGCGCTTTGCATGAATGAATGCATAGTCCATGGCCCAAGGATCGTTTCTTCCGAGAGACAATTACGAGCATTGTTAAATGACCAATAGAGTTACTCAATAGACACAGCTTCGTTGGACATTGGGGTGTGATTCAGGTCGCACGAATCTGCTTTTTAGCGCGCCAATGCAGCGATTTAGTAAATAACCAATGGCTCTCAAAGTTTTGGTCATCGCGTACTCGCCGACCTACTCAGCGTTCACTCCGGTTCTACCTTCGTGACGTTTCCTACGCGAAACAATGCTCAGAAAAATAGACACGCACATAAAATAATAAGTGTGCAGTTGGCCACTATTACGATCGAAGTATCGCTTGTATTTTGGGAAGCAATTATAAAGCCGATGTTTCGTGTCAGAAATGAAAATAATGATGTATTGTCTGTCTGGAGACAGATGGTCAAGGGGGAATATCCATTTCAGCGTAAATCGTCTTGTTCTCGATTCGAATCAAATCAATCGGGAGCTTCACTTATTGGCAGGTCACAGCAATTGCCTCGCAAGATTTACGGGGTTTCCGGCATTACCAGAAATTTAAGCAGGTCGCCAATGCTACCGAACACCAACCCATCGCGTGGCAAGAAATGAACGCGGCAGACGTCGTTCACCCAGGGTACAACACAACACGCAAAAATAACGACGACGGTAGGAAAACAGATGCACGATAGCGTCTGTCAGACGATGACGCTATGAATACGATGGCATGAAAGCATAGGCGAATTCACGATTGAATGATGACAGCAGTGAGTGCAACATAATTACGAACAAATAATGAAGCCGACAGATCGACTAAGGTGGCATGATGACAATGGGATGACGACGACTCTGTGACGACGGCGGCTCAAGACGATGACATTAGCACAATCAGATGTTTAATTTACAATGGCGACGATGGAACGACCAGCGACGGCATCACACATACCCAGGGACCCAAGCAAGTACCAACTTGGGTCACTGGTGGGTCAGCGCAGGAGGCTAGATAGATCGATAGATAAGCTCAACACGGCTGAAGTAGGCAAATAATGTTATTCGCATTAAACGGGAAACCTTTCTCGCCCCCTAGCTTGAGGTAGCAATAGAGGAGCTGCGATGACCTGGAAGCATGCAAGTACGCATTGTTTTGTGGCCCATCTGCAACAGCAAGGACTTACTTTTTGTCACGCTGATGAACGCCGTGTCTTCACTCGCCTGCCGCCAGAAGAAAAACGAAAGGAGACCTTCTGCTCTCCCGACCAACTTGTATGTACGCTAACGCGTTAGCGTGCCACGGTCTTTCGTCTAGTGGTAGAGCACGAGAGTATAGTGTCACAGGTCCTTCTCTGCACGCTGGTCCTTTTTAACTGCCCGCTTTTCATGTGGGATCATTTTCGGCGCTGCATTTGTTTATCAAATCTTTAGCACGATAAAAATAAAAAGAAAACACGCGTTGTGTATACGCCTACAGTTTTAGCTATGTGTATTTAGAGTGGTCGAAGTGGCTCAATGCAAGGGAAAATGATACGGGTAATTTGCTCCACACAAATCGCAACTTCATCAGAAGACGCTTGAACCAAGGTTAACTGTACTCTTTCTATTGTTCGTTTTTCTTGTTTTGACTCACTTTGAGTGTGTGCGCTATCGATATTGAGCTATTACCTCAGCATAATATGACAGTGAAAATAATGGACATATGAGGCAGGTAAAGGTGCCGAGCTTAGGAAAAAAGTAATGTGCGTGCTTTTGTAGACAGAGCGCGACAGCTTTTTTTTTTTTTTAATGTATGTTAACGTCTTCATTCGTCTTTAATGCAGTCGCAAAACTTTGAAAGTTGCGCGGCTGTTGATGTACAACTGGCAAACGGAAAGCAAATGTTTGCGAAATCCCAGCATTGAGCGCAAAACGCTATAAATGTAACCCTAATAATGTTATGACAAGTTCATCGAGTTTTTCGCCCGACACTGCGTAAATATTGAGCGCGTCCAGCGTTGTGGCACGTAGACGGTGCTCACTTGCTAAAAACTTCCATCATAAGGGCTTCACAAAAAAATTTAAATAAAAAAAAGAAAATTACTCCTTAGTTTGCTTACTATAATTTCGAAAACATTAATTAATTTCGAAGTTTTCGAAGTCAAACAGCCGTTTGGAGCCCGAAGGAGAAAGTTTCGGCAAATCCGTGTACTTGCCAGCAAATCCGTGTACTTTTCCAGCAAATCCGTGTACTTTTCCTAAGCTCCGCACCTCCCACGATGGCTAAAGTGCATTTGCCATGGGCAAGCAGCTACTGCATCTGTCATGCCACTACAGGTATGTTACAGTTAACATACAGTTGCTAAAACTTTATGCGTATGCAGTTGCCGCGCGCACTAACGCCAGAGCCACTTCCAGTAATTTTTAAAGAAACTCTGCGTGCCGCCGTAACGTTAAGTGGCAGCGACGTGTTAAAGCTGTCTAAATTAAGATGAGCAAGACGCGCCCTGTAGCTCTGTTAAGGCTCAAATTTACTGACAGCTCTTGTCCTGCGTGCTCGCCCTCCTTCTACCGCCGTTTGTATGCGCGGTATAACTTACCTAATCAAACCCCCGGTGCCCACTTGCCGAAAATTTCCAGCCTGCCTCAGTAAGTCGTGTTGAGCGCTCTTCGTTGAAAGTTGGCGTATCTTTTCTTTGCTCCTAGAACATGATTTCTGCTGATCCAAGATCGGGATTTTCGCGGAAGCAAGCAAGCAGGGGGAGCGAGTATTGTCATAGCTGATAAAAAAAGTAGTAACTTTTTGCTGGAAAAATTTGTTGAGATTAGTAAATTGTTTATCCTGGAGAAATCGCTATTTTAAACAAAGAAGTATTTTTTACAGGCACGGATACAGTAGTAATTGTTAGTCAATTCTATAATTAGCCGCCTGCGCAGTGGAAACACAATACAGTGACCTCCAAAATTCTTGGCGCTGTGGGACGTTTGAAAAACCACATTGCTCACAGGGTATCTGGAGCGCTTCCAATCAGAAACCAGTTCTCGAAGAGCGTCGTCAGTGGTATCTGGTACCTATAGTCTAAAACGTTCAGTTAAGTTGTAGTATGCTTGAGCATAATAATTAAAAAGAGGCGCATATTGCGATTTGTTCATGGATTGTAAAGGTTGATCGCGCTACTGAAAATGTCGTGGTATAAAGTAGAAGAAAAAGTAGTATATTTCGCAATTGTGTTTCGGGAAGACGCCGATAACCTGTAGATTAATTCTACGCTTTCATACTGAATCACTAAACACTTCAAAGAAGCGGTAGACCTACTGATGAATTAGTAGCTGTGACAAGACTGGGAGAAGGGACCGTATGAACGTGTTAAAACCACCAAACTGGAACCGCCAATTCCTAGCTCATTGTCTATGAAGCTATGAAGAGAAGAGACATGGCCTAACCGCGGACTTGTTTTGTTGCACTAGAGAGGGGGGGGGGGGGGGGGGGCAGCTTCTTATGCATTGCAAAACAGACAAGGAATAATCAATGAAGACCTTCGGAAAGAAATTGCGACAATATTTGTCCACTCCGGCCTCAACAGCGCCCTCTCTGATTTGGACTGGCGCACTGAGAGGCGGCGCACTTAAACGTTTAAACGACGTCAAAGCATAGCCGCGATGAATATAGTACAACCGTGGCACAACTTTCGCGTGGTCCTGGCCGCAATCAAATATGCCTCGGCCGGAACCAGCGCAAGTGATTCGTGCGGTTTAAACAACGGAAAGTATCGAGCGGACACGACGGCAGCAGCACAGAATACTGAAGTTGTTTTGACCTGCCAAGAGATGCAATATCTTCAAATAAAACACTATACTCACGCAGTATTACCGCGGATACAGTGTGTCAACGTAGTTCGTACCTTTGTAACCATGGAACAGGAAGAAATCCACACGGCTGGGCGTGGGTGGAAGAAAATTTTCTTTTAAAAATCGGCAGCCGTTGTCGGTGCTGCGGCTTCTCACGGTTGCTGTGCGACGCGCGGACGTTCGATTAGGTTGGCGGGCCGATTCGGGCCGACTGCAGGCTAGCGCAAGCGCACTGCGCGACGATCGACGAACTGCGCCGTGGACTCATCCTTTCCCTCGCTCTTTATCTCTTTTGATAGCAAATGCTGATATGATTGATAAGTGGGAATGAGTCGGGATTTCTCTTTTTCTTCCGTTGTCTTGATAAGACTGCTCTTACGGTGCACGATGCATAAAAAAAATTACTAGCAACTTTTACGGCACGCTCACGTAGGTTGAGAACGTCAGTTTGTCTTGCCAAGACAAGCAGCATGTTCGCAAATAAAGGGCCGTGACGATAAGTAGCGAATACTGCAGGCAATAAAGAACGGACGAATGCATTGCGATTCCGCTTGTTCTTCGCTAATCGTCATGCTAAGAATAATAATATCCGCGAAGTGTATACACAATATGATACCCAAGTGGTAATCTTTCGACTAGATTCGCGCCGATAAGTTTGGAGAAAATCTTTCCATTTTCTATGGAAAAGTTTTTTATTGTTCGCTGTGGTACCGAAAGCAGCGTCGATAGCCTCCGTGACTTCACGCTCTGAAGCGAGTACAAAACGCCTGCAGATTCAGACAGGTCATAACATGTGTAACGCAAGCGGAAGTGCCAGTTCATAGAGCTATCGAATTCGAATTGAAAAGAAAAGGCGACTCAACAGTGGTTGATATCGAAGAAAGACAATGTCTTTCGGGGCGCATTAGGAATCGTTGCCACCTGGGTTTAATTTCGGCCTCGGTGTGCCTTTGCGCTTATCACGCATTATTAATGCTACGTACAAAATTCTACGCTAACTTGGGTGCGTCTTTTTCTTTCCAATTTTTATTTCACGCCTTTTTCAGTGTACAAGAATGCCTCAAATTGTCTAATTTATGAGACGAAAGCGGCCGTAACTCAGATACCATGAATTCCAAATCAATCTGAAGTCGCCAAAGAAGTCCTCGTCTTCAAAAAACAGCCAGTCGGCATTGGTAATAACGCCACCGCCACCACCTTACCCTTTCAGGCCCAAATTAATTCTGTTTATTGTAAAAAATTGTCTTTACAATTTGAGATGTGCATGATCGTGGTAGTGAAAAAAAATTTAAAAATCTGTACTCATACTTTTCTATCAAAACTTGATAAATGATTCCAAATGGAATCAGTGGGACTTGGTGGACTTGAAATGCGTCGTTTCAAGCAATACGTGAAATGTCTATTTTAGATGAAACCCTTTGCAGCAATTCTTTTGTTTGTTGAGGCAGAGGTGTGTGCCACACTTCTTGCACCGGATGCGGAAGTAAGAGCACATTCTTCTCTATTTTTTCTACTTTGCGCAATGACTTCTTTTTCATCGGACGAATCAATGTCACCTCGAGGGATAAGCACAAGCTTCGCGACTTCTTTCTTTTTCCAATAAAACTCGCGTGCGCTGATTGTCGCCATCTGTTCCGAAAGGAATTGTTTCCGTTTTACGGAGGGATTTGCTCCCCAAAAAGTAGTTTATCTACACGGCACATGCTCATATCAACAGAATAAAATCACAAAAAGCAGAGCAAGGCTCCTGACGCGATAATGATCCATCAGGCAACACGCGCCCAAAACATGGCCAAGTACGGCATGAAAACGCCGTTTGACCGCGAACAAACACGCGATTTAGTGCGTGAGGTAACGTCAATCGAAAATGTATCGCGTGAGAAGTCGGAGCCGCTACGTCCCATTGATTCCATTTGGAATCATCAAGATTCGCAAAGTTCTCCGGTACCCGCGAATACTTTTTGCCGAATAAGTTTACTGCGAAGGGATCGCATAGCACCTATTAGTTCAAATCGAAATGTTGGAGACAAAAATAAAATAATTGTCGTACCTCTGCACGGTGAAAAGAAGAGGGGATCTCAGCTAATGGCAGGAACAGTGCAAGCGATTCTTTAATTTTTTTCGTTCAGGGGTGAGAGCACTTCCTTGAGTCTACCAGCTTGCCAGCATATGCATATATGAGTTGTAGCGTAAGAACAATCTTTTTTTTTTTTTTTTTTTACCCGCGGTTGCCCACTCAGCTACAAAATTGATGATTCCATTTGGAATCACTGGGTCTTAAAGGGTAAGTTTGGAGAAAATATTTCCGTTTTCTATGGAAAAGTTTTTTTTTTTATTGTTCGCGGTGTACTGAAAGCAGCGTCGATTTCCTCCGTGTTCACACTCTGAAGCGAGTACAAAACGCCTGCAGATTCAGACAGGTCATAACGTGTGTAACGCAAGCGGAAGTGCCAGTTCATAGAGCTTTCGAATTCAGATTGAAAAGAAAAGGCGACTCAACAGTGGTTGACATCGAAGAAAGACAAGGTCTTTCGGGGCGCATTAGGGATCGTTGCCACCTGGGTTCAATTTCGGCCTCGTTGTGCCTTTGCGCTAATCACGTATCATTACTGCTACGTACATAACTCTACGCTAACTTGGCTGCGTCTTTTTCATTCCAAGTTTCATTTTAACGCCTTTTTCATTGTCCCACGTTTACAAGAATGCCTCAAATTGTCTAATTTATGAAACGAAAGCGTCCGTAACTCAAATACCGCGAATTCCAAATCAATCTGAAGTTGGCAAAGAAGTCCTCGTCTTCAAAAAACAGCCAGTCGGCGTTGGCAATAAGGCCACCGCCACCACCTAAACTTGGCGCGTACATGGGCGGCTTTTTTTCTTTTTTTTTTTCTTGTTACGCTGTTTTTGTTTAATTACCATTTGTAAGTATAGATGGCACGTGGCCAAGATGGACACATCTTTATACGGAAACGCGTCGCTCGACGAAAACCTGTCGCTCTCGTACATGCGAGTCCCAACGCATGACGACGAATGAGTGACGACGATTGAAAGACGACGGAAAGATGGCGACGGCACGGCAGTCAATAGAGAGAGAAACGAAGGAAAGGCCGGGGGGTTAACCAAGGCGGTTCCCCATTGCCTGTCCTACACTCGTAGAAGGTGCAACCGAAAGATGACGGGAAAAAATAAGAGAAATAATGAAGGGACACTCAACGCGAACACGCTCGTAAATTAATTTTCGCTGACAGCCAAGCGGCGTTCGTTTCAGGGACACTGAAAAATACTTTATCGAATTTATAGCTGTAAAATATACAGACTTCTATAACTATTTCATTTATTTATTCGCTTGGCGGGCAAATGCTGATTATTAGTACAGAAAATGTCAGCTCATTCAGATCCCAAAGTGTCTTCCCGTATTAGGGTGGCTTTAGGCGTCCCGAAGCTCGCCAGGTTAAGTCTTTGGGTATTTTTTTCATAATAGATTGTAGTCGTTCTTTACTGAGAAAAAATAAACGGTTGGCGACGCTGCTTGCTGCGATGCCATGGATCTTCACAGCGTCCGCTCGAGCCTAGTCGATTTTAGGGGCGAAGCTCCTTATAGCGGCACCCGTTCGTCCCCGTCGTCGTCGTCGTCGTAGTAGTAGTGTGTAATCAGTCTGAGAAAAATGAGAAAAAAAATTCCGAAGTTGTGTCCGTAGCGCGGAATCGAACCAGGGAGCCCTCGCTTACGAGCGCGCGGCGTTAGCCCACTACGCCACGAAGCGGACATGGACACACGCACCACGATGGCAATAAATACCCAACATTAACGAAAGGCCGCGTTTCTAGCGCGTTTCTAACGCGTTTGTGCTAGCGCGTTACGGCCCGTGTAAGAAGCTGGTGTAAGACGCTGTGGCCTCTCCGCCTTACCTTCAACGCGTTTCGAACGCGCTGCCCAAAGCGGTGGCAAGTCAAGTTCAAGTCGAGGAGCGTTTATGAATACGGGGGGTATACTCTCTCGGCAGTCATGTGATGGCGTCGGCAAACGCGGTGCACGTTCCGGCATGTGTAAATGGCTGCGTAAGACGCTGTGGCCGCTCCCCCTTACTAGAGAGTACTGCACGTTTCTAACGCGTTTGTGCTAGCGTCCCCTTAAGCGGGAGATCCGATGATTCCCTCCGGAGCTTCGCCCACTCATCATCATTCACCCCGTGGATATGCTGTGAATTTTTTTTATCGGTAAGCGTGAACTACACGGCACTCCGAAAGAGCCCAAGACTTTGGGAAGTTTTAGCTCGTGGGCTCCTATCGAAATACATGGGAAGACAGAAATCGTTTTTCTCGGCAATCACTGCACCGAAATTGATTAGGTTTGTTGCATTTGAAAGGAAGAGTTAAACTCTAGTGACTGTTGGAAGCAGAATTTTGATTTAGGCCGTCATTTTCTTTAAATAAGAATTGTCGAAAATAAAAAAAAATTCTAGAAACGAGACCATTACCTTTATAACTTAGTTGCTCCGTAATGAAAAAAGATATCACAATGCTGTAAACTGCTCCTAATAATAAATTTAAAGCGGACAAAATTTGAATTATTATACACTTGTGTGAAACATACCAATATTACCTGAGTATGACTTTTGCAAAACGCACATAAACATTGTAACAAGTTCACGTAAACTGTAAATTCATATATCAAATGTGTCCACTTTAGACGCTCAAGCAAATGCAGTTTACAGAATTTACAGAACTGTGGCACCTGATTTTGAAGCAGAGTTACGCAATTTGTAAACATTGTGCTTCTAGTTTTTTTTAACATGCCTATTTGGGGTAATCATTCTAAAATTTCGGCCCCGCCCCCCCCCCCCAAAAAAAAAAAAACTAAACAAAAAATGTGGTAAAAATTTGCTTGAATTTAACTTGGTTTCTGAAATGCAGCAAATTTCATTCAAATTAGTCCATGGGTTGTTTCATAAAAGCGTTTCTGGGTTTTGCATGAATTTGAATCGGTGGCATCGCAGACCCGAGCTAAGGCTTCCTATTAAATTTTGGAGGACGCGTAAACTTCGCTTTTAAGAGTGGAACGCGGTAACACTCAAAGATCTCCGAACGCTTCTCACGCTTCCCGGAAGCTGCAGCTTAAGTCAACCGTAATGTTTACCGGGAAACGCTGGCGGCGAACGCTATGCAGGAAGGCGAGCTTTCTGGTAGAAACGCGGCCTCTTGCGTGGGCCGATCTTCTGTTATTGTTGCGCACTTTTAGATATTTCAGTCAGACATAATTGAACATAAAAGGTGTTAGTTTCAAGACATTTGTTTGTGGGCTATCATTCTCAAAATTTCGACGAATAACTTTGTAAAGAATGCAAGACAAGGTGTGAGCAACTTTAGGGATAGAAGAACATTAGTGCCGTATAGAACGTATACTACAAGCTTTGCCCACAGGACACCAACCCCGTTTCTGGGACATGGAGCCCTTCGCTGTCGCGTTAAAACATAAACTTTAAATGGATTTTGCAGGGCCGTTTCACATGGCCAAGCGACATTTCAAAAGGACATTCACTTCGACGGCAGCTATAGCGCCTAAGCAAATTACGTTTAGCCGCCGAAGAAAAAA
Organism: Dermacentor silvarum; assembly: GCF_013339745.2. Lineage (NCBI taxonomy): Eukaryota > Metazoa > Arthropoda > Arachnida > Ixodida > Ixodidae > Dermacentor > Dermacentor silvarum. The sequence goes on along the minus strand of NC_051159.1, from coordinate 115,460,917 downwards.
TTGTACATTGTATAACACGAAGTGTGTGTGTGTGTGTGCGTGTGCGTGTGTGTGTGTGTGTGTGTGTGTGTGTGTGTGTGTGTGTGTGTGTGTGTGTGTGTGTGTGTGTGTGTGTGTGTGTGTGTGTGTTGAATTTAAATCTGCGGTTTGACGTGCCGGATGTTTAGAATTACACTGCCCTCTGTTTTAAACGATATATCGCAGCATGGTATTGATATTGTGAGCGCATTTTTGGCATATCGATTTGTCGCGCTGCCCGCTGTCCCCAAACGCCCATGCTTCACCTTCGGTATGTACGTCACCATCTAGCCACACGTCTCAGCACACCCCCAGTAGCCCGGGACAGTCAGTTGCCACAGTTGACTTTCTCCCGTCTACTGACGTCGTCTGACTCCAACGTACTGACCCATACCGCCGTACGCTGATCGACCGACTTACTGGCTTGACACGACCCCCCAACAGTCGCTTAAGACGACAACTTTCGCGTTTTAAGCTTCAAGTTGGAGCGTTATTTCGATCAATCTGCCATCCTTCCGGTAATCGATGGGTACCAGTCATACCTCGCTCACTCCGACTCCAAGTATTAGAAGCATTTCACGACGACGCGACGGCTGGCCACTTGGGCTTTTATAAGACCTACGACCGCATCAAGACGCGTTGTTTCTGGCCGGGCCTTTCCATCTCTGTCGCCAAATACGTTGGATCCTGCGCGTCATGCCAGCACAGAAAACGCTCGACATCCCTTCCAGCCGGTCCTCTGCAGCCTCTACCATGCCCATCCACCCCCTTCGAAATTTTGGGCATAGACTTGTACGGGCCCCTCCCACTCACGCCCGCTGATCACCGCTGGATCGTTACCGCAGTGGATCATCTAACGCGGTACGCTGAGACAGCTGCTCTTCGCTCTGGTACTGCTCCGAAGTCGCCGAGTTTTTCGTGCACAGTATCGTTTTGCGCCACGGCGCACCTCGTGTCCTCCTGAGTGACCGTGGCAAGACGTTCCTATCGCATGTCCTACGTGAAGTCCTCCAGACCTCGGACACCATCCATAAGACCACATCATCGTACCATCCGCAAACAAATGGTCTTACGGAGCGTTTTCATCGAACTTTGTCTGACATGATGTCAATGTAAGTTCGACCCGATCACACCAACTGGAACACCATACTACCTTTTGTGACGTTTGCGTATAATACTGCCGTCCAACGTACAACCAATTACAGTCCCTTCTTCCTTGTGTACAATCGTGCGCCGTCTTTCGTCTTGGACACTACACTCCTTTCAGCACCTGCTGCTCCATCCGCGTCTCTTCCTGAAGAATTTGCCGCTCGCATCTCCCGGTGCCGTGAACTTGCCCGCGCCAACACTGCTACCATTCAGGACAAAAGGAAAATTCGCTATGATGCGACGCGTCGCGTTGCTTCGTTCCGCCCAGGCGACGAAGTTCTTTTGTGGACACCTGTTCGCGCACCGGGGCTCTGTGAAAAATTTCTCCACAGATATCTCGGCCCGTGCACCGTTTTGCAACGAACTTCGGCCGTTAACTACCGCGTCACTCCTGTCACCTCAGCTACTGACCGCCGCCGCCGCACTACAGAAATCGTTCACGTATCTCGCCTGAAACCCTACATGCGCCGTACCTACCCTTTCTAGCTTGCGGTCTTGCTGACCGCTTTCCTGAAGGGGGGGAAGTTAGTGTGAGCGCATTTTGGGCATATCGTCGTCGTCATCTGTACAAACGACTCATCATCTTGTGCGAGCGCTATTTGTGCATATCGTCGTCGTCATCTGTACATACGACTCATCATCATCTTTTGTCTCGCGCGGTGCTTCGTCTCTGACTCGGGCGACTGCTCGGAAATGAAGGCATCGCATCGGTCAACGTCTCACAATATTACTTCATGTAGCGGGCCTGAACTTCATGTTTTCTATGTATAACTCTTCTGTATCCGAAGATGTTTCTTTTTCCTTTGCTGTGTCTAATCCCGTTTTATACAGGAAGAATTTCGCTTGCGTTCTTGTGCATTCATTTAAATATGCATTAAATATCTGCATGGACAAGTGATGTATTTTTTTCTGTTTTGTAATCAACGCAAATACGTAATGTTATTGATATGCATAGTGGTGCTGAACGTGTAATTTGTTGAAGTGTGAAATCTCATGTAAAATGTAGTCTGCTGCTGAACTGTACAGGCCTTCTCAAGCTCTCTAGGGCTTTTACTTCCTGGCCCTCCGCTCTTTGAAGCGGAAATAAAGTGATTGATTGATTGAACCAGGATTTGATTATGAAGCACGCCGTAGTGGGGGACTCCAGATTAATTTTTACCACCAGGGGATCTTTAGCGCTACACCATAGCCACTAATCCACCGCGGCGGTGTGTGTGTGTGTGTGTGTGTGTGTGTGTGTGTGTGTGTGTGTGTGTGTGTGTGTGTGTGTGTGTGTGTGTGTGTGTGCGTGTGCGTGTGCGTGTGCGCGTGTGTGTGTGTGTGTGTGTGTGTGTGTGTGTGTGTGTGTGTGTGTGTGTGTGTGTCACATATCAATCACATATGCAATCACATAGCAATCAAATCACATATGCATCGCATCGGGTCGCTCAGCCCTTCTTGGGTTTGTTGCGTGGTCGTTGGCTTTGGACTTTGATTCAGTTCGCATGGGGGAAAGCTTCGCGTTCAACTATCTTTCTTTAAGAAAGGGGCTTTCATTTTTACAGCGTAAGCTGTTATGGGCTCATTCCAATAGCCGTTTCGGAGAGAGAGGGGGAGGGAGAGAGGAGGAGGGGACGTGCATGAGCTGTGGGGGTGTGGTACGCCGCGGGACGCAGGAGGGACAAAGCCCCCGCCATAAGATGCTTCGCATCTAAAAAACGCGATCCCCATCCTCCGCCAGTATGGTCGCGCCATCCAGTTAAGATGCCTGCAAACCCAGCGTGCCCGACATGTAAGTTGCAGTTGTAAGGTTTGATCAGGCTCAGCAGACTGCTGTGCAGAAAGAATTACAAGCCGCAGCTCGCAGTCGACGCCGGGCGGACAGTACAGATCGTTCTCGTCAAAACGAAGCGAACAGACTGCCGCGAAGACCCTGTTGCGCGTGGTGCCGAAATTGCAGCTACTCTTGAGCCGCTCCACCAGTTTACGCTGTGACTGTGCTGCGTGTGCCGCGCAGGCCTGTGACTTTTTTTTACCACACTACAGCATAACGTGACCATCCCGAAGCTATACCTTAAAGAAAATATCTCGCATCAAGTAGCCATTCTTGCCTCTTCTAGCCCGCTGGACATTCCTATATGCACATATAAAGAGCCAGTGTAGGAGAAATATACTATAGAAGAAAGCAGGAGTATTTGTTTCGCGCAGTACCACATAAACTAAGTTCTTGTGGTACATTATGAACATTAGGTATTTTCAGGAGCTTCAGAACTGCGTCGTTCTCTGATGGTTTCCAAATCTACCCATGCATACGTGTTTAAAGTTAACCTGGTGCAAATGACTCTCGAGACATTTTTTTTTTATTCGCAAGTCGTACCAAACGATGTTGTGCAACTGTCCTAGCTGTTGCCTAGAGCAGCTTACATGGATAATTGTGTCTGTAACACTCGCTTTCAGAGTATATAGAAATCGTAATGTTTCCCCGTGAAGCTTAGTCACTGACGCAAACAGAAAGCGGTAGCTGTAATATCCAAGTTGACAATGTAATCACCATGCTTTTCTTTTTTTTTAACCACCTCGAAATGTACGGCGTAGTGATCATATCAATTCAAGCTAAGGAGAAGCTTAAGTACAGATAATAAGCGTATGACCGTGTGTTTAAGTGATAACATGTAAGAGGCACGAATGGAAACGCTCGGGATCCGAAGAAACGAGAACACGCCTCTGCTTTCCTTTATTACCTGCATGCATATCGCATCGGTGTGTTCACGAAGGCTTCACCCGCGGCTAGTCGGCATGACATCATTCGGTGAACGGGCTAGTTTTCGCACTAAAGTCATCACCACGAAGGACAGTTTGCGCAGATGTTTTGCTTGTCCTTCTTGGTGTTGTTTTTCGTGGGGAAGCCAGTACGGTGAACCGAATGACATTTCGATAAGACTTAGCCTCTTCTCGGTTCCACACACGCACACACACTCACACACACACGTATGTACAAGAATGTTACGGACTTATTATACAATCGCCAAAGAGAGACGTAATGAGATAGAATTTGGGCAATTTGGACACTTCTTTAAACTTAATTTAAAATTTCGGAAATTTCCTAAATCAACAAATCTGCTCTCTCCTATCGTTAGAATTAACTTTCTCCTTATTTTAAATACAAGCCCCATCAAATTTGGAACGGTGGATTCAGAACGCTTTGATTTTTTTCCGTCTTAATGTGTTTAGCTCCCGAGGTAAAGCCTCCTCTTCTCCATATCTATCTATCTATCTATCTATCTATCTATCTATCTATCTATCTATCTATCTATCTATCTATCTATCTATCTATCTATCTATCTATCTATCTATCTATCTATCTATCTATCTATCTATCTATCTAACATCCTGATTACTTCATTCCTCCCACTGACCCAAGTTGCCTACAAGCTTGGGCTTTGTTTTATGTGCTACCTGACAGGAGGTCCCCTTACAGCCTTGTACTTTGAGATCTACTTCGGTATCTTCAGTTATGTATTCAACTATTCCCCTTAGTAACGCAATAAAACATGATTCTGATTCTGGCTAGGTACGTGCTGACTGCTGTTTTGCCGAGCAGTCAACATGGGCCCACTCGGTATGCGCCTGAATCGACAACTTGCTGCTGGCTGCTGTTAGACACGGCAGACAACTTCTAGACACTATAAACATGATAACCCAATATTCTACCTATAACGAATTTCCTATCACCAAATTACATCTGCGTTACCACTTCAATGCTAATCGTATTAACGTATAGCTAACCATTCGAAAATAACACGTTCAGCCCGATTTTTTTTTTTGCCACCATAGATTTGTCTCATTACATTCAAGCTAATGACGCGTAAGAAGCGCTACAATTATTTTTTTTTTCCCTTCTCTTGGTGATCCACTTACTGATGTGTGCATTTCCGACGTGCAGGCTTACCTCACAACGCGGCAGCTGAGCCGTGAAGTGGAATTCACGGAGCAGGATGGCTGTCTTGAGAAGATGGTGAAGCGACGCACGTCAGGTTCCCCTCGGCAGCCGTATTTCGCGCCGCAACGGATCCGCTTACCGCCAGTTCGGTGGGCCATTCAAAAATACCGCGGGCTTTCTCATCCGCTATACAGCACTAGCACATTGTTTCGCGCGCACTGCGTCAAGGACCGAACGCGTCTTCTTTCGCCATGTTCGTTTCTGGCGGGAAAAAGCAGGCGTAATATGCCGGGTGCCTTTCGTGTGGCAAGGAAAGCGCCCCCCCCCCCCCCCCCCCCACAGAAAAAAAAAAAAAGAACACTGGCCGTGATATTCGCAGCCCCGGATTGTGCCAGCGCGCCTCCAAGACCCCGCACTATAATGTCACGTCACGGTTTTGCCGCAATACAAAGGGAAAAAAAAGGTTTAATAAACAAGACCAGCACCGCTCGAAGAGAAAGACGATGCTATTGATCAAGGCCTGTGGGGAAGGCATCATAATCACCATCATTATCATATTCTGTCTTTGGGAACCTCCTCAAATGGAC